>NW_008327918.1:0-449 GCF_000622305.1 Nannospalax galili
GTTGGGCTGGGGGTAATAAGGGAGATGGGGAAAAGGGAGGGAATCTAAATGCCATCAAATTATACTGTATGAAAATCATAAAAATTCAATTAAAAAAGAAAAAAATCGAATAAAAGAGTCATAAGATAAATCTGGAAAATCTATGCTTATTCCCATAAGGAAGATATAAATCTAGTTAAATTAACTCAACCCTAATCAAGGAACTATTGGCAACTGATTGCTGTGAGTTAAAGGAGAGTAGATCTTCTTTAAGGAAGTGACTATAGACAGGCTCACTAAACTCCAGTGTATGAACTTGTATGTAGGGTCATCTGGGTACAAATTCTTGACCAGATAGAACTTAACATATATGACAGAATGCATAAAATCCAGCCAAGGGTTATAAGGGGTGTGGATGGGGCAGGGGTCTAAAGTTGATTAAGGTCTAGTATATGAAATGCACAAAAACT
>NW_008327919.1:0-796 GCF_000622305.1 Nannospalax galili
GGTCCTTCCCACTTGTCATGGTGACCTCAGTCTTTTCTTTAAGGGTTTAAAATTTTCATTTGAGAGACCTTTGATTTCTTTTGTCAGGTTTATTCCAAAGTATTTTTTTTAGGCTTTTGTGGATGAGAGGGTTTTTATGTACCCTTTTTCCAATTGCTTGTTATTTATATTTAGAAAGGCTGCTGATTTTGTTAGATTAATTTCATAACCTGCCACTGTACTGAACGTGTTAATCATGTCTAGGAGTTTTGTGGTAGAATTTTTGGCATCTCTTAGATATGATATCATGTCATCTGAAAAAAAGGTTAATCTAATATCTTTTTTCCAATTTGTTCTCATTTAATTTCCTTCTCTTGTCAAGTTGTTCTAGCAAGAGTTTCAAGCTCTATATTAAAAGGAGTGGAGATAGCGGACCGCCTTCTCTTTTTCCAAATTTTAATGGGAGTCCTTCCATTTTTCTCCATTAAGAATGCTTTTGGCTATGAGTTTTTTTGTATTTAGCTTTAAATATGCTGAAATATCTTCCCTCCAGTCCAATTCTCTCAAGGATGTTTAACATAATTGCATGTTGAATTTCATCAAAGGCCCTATCTGGATTAATGAGATGACTATGTGGTTTTTGTCTTTCACTCTATTTATATGATTTATGACATTTCTTGGGTTTCGTGTATTGAAGCATCCCTTCATCTCAGTAAAGCTGACCTGATCATGGGGGATAATCTTTTTGATGAGTGTCTGTACGTGGTTGCAAGTATTTTGTTGAGAATTTTTGCATCTATATTCATTAAGGATATGG
>NW_008327920.1:0-376 GCF_000622305.1 Nannospalax galili
GTCCCCCATGAACTGGAGTTACAGTCAGTTATGAACCTCCTGATGCTGTTGTTGTATTTGTTTGTTTGCTTCCTTGAGACAGACTCTCCCTTTAGCCCTAGCTGGTCTGGAACTCCCTATGTAGAGCAAGATGGCCTGGAACTCACAGAGATCCACCTGCCTCTGCCTCCCGAGTGTTGGGATTAAAGGTATGAGGCCTGGTCTTTGCTGGAATTTGAACCCCTGTCCTCTGGAAGAGCAGTATATGTTTTTAACAGCGGAGACATCTCTTTAGCCCCAGTATCGGTCTTTTATTACTGGGTAATGGGTCTCTAGTTAGAAAGGACTGGGGTGTGAGGGGGAAATGAAGAGATGGCTCAGTGGTTAAGAGCACTGG
>NW_008327921.1:0-425 GCF_000622305.1 Nannospalax galili
ACAGGATGTCACCCTTTTTACAGATTTGGAATTCTGGATCATTGTCCAAGCGCTCCCAGGCCTCATGCTGTAGGTGGGCACATATCTGGAGAGCCGAGAGCCTCTAGGCTCAGTCTCCCACCGTAGTCTTACAGGATGCAGTGTTGTGGGCTCTCAGTTTCTTTAGAAAATTCTGGGCCTAGCTTTTGACAGGACTTTTTTACCTGAACAGATGGAGAAAGACTCCTATCAGTCATTTCCTAGGTTTTTTTCCCTTACCAATCCAAAACATTTCTCATAATAGCCACAGTTTTAGATACTCAGCTTTAGAAATGAAAAACAAAACAACAACCAACCAAATTCCACTTGCTCTGTGCCATTTGGAGGAGCCATGCATGACTGTGTGGTAAAAATAGTCATTTGGACACCTTGTAGATGATGAAGAT
>NW_008327921.1:759-2606 GCF_000622305.1 Nannospalax galili
GCCAGCCTGGTCTACATAGTGAGTTCCAGGACAGCTGGGGCTACAGGGAGACCCTGTCTCAAAAAGACCAAAAAAATTAAAAAATTTAAAAAATAAAACATTGCTTATAAGCCAGGCATGGTGGTGCATGCCAATATTCCCAGCACTCAGGAGGCAGAGGAGAGGAAATTACTATAAATTTGAGGCTATCCTGGTCTGCATAGTGAGTTCCAGGTCAGGCCAGCCAGGGCTACATGGTGAGACCCTTTCTGAAAAAACAAAGCAACAACAAAAATTGCTTTTAAAAAAATTGTAATTAGTAGTTTTTAAAGTTAATCTTTTGATTTGCACACAGATATAAGAAGGTTTAATGCTAATTTAAACTGCTTAACCCCTGGATTAAGCTAAATGTTTCTTGTTTGCAGGGAGCAGCTGCAGAGGACGGCCAATTAAAGCGAGGTGACCAGATCTTAGCTGTGAATGCTGAGCCCTTAGAAGGTGTCACTCATGACCAAGCTGTTGCCATTCTTAAGCAGCAGAGGGACTGTGACCCTAACTGTGCTACCTTGAGCCAGGTCCAGATCCTGACATAGAGTTTGTTAGAATATCCACAGGAAGAGGAAGTTTCCAATTAGGATGAAATGTCACCTCAACTGAAACCCAGCGTCAAGGCTTACTGCCTCAGCCTTCTGCTGTGTGCAGAGGGCCAGGGTTTTAGGAGGATTTTCCAAGTCAACAGTGATCTGTCCTTGTAATCAGTACCCACCTTCTGTCACTTCTTGATAAAAGGTGTAATTTCTAAAAGCTGAATTGGCTCACCTGTTCTGCACTCACCAATGGTATTTCACCACTAGTAGTAACTGGCTCTGATTCTGTTTGCCACAACATTCTTGAGTTGACATCTTCTCTGTCCCTTACACACCCTATTGTTCACACAGAGGCTTAGCCACAAGCTCTGGTTTCGTCTGCCAGCAAAAACAAAGCTTTTACAACTCACTCATGATTTACTCATGCTAATTTGTCTCCAAATAAGCCATAAAATATTAGCAGTGCAATCAACTTCCCCACAGTGAACTGCCATATTCTCCTCAGGGAAATGACTGCTTCCTCTTCTGAAACTCAGTCAAATGAGTCTCACATTCATGTCTCTGGATAGATCTCTGTTAGTCACTGGTGGTTTTGATGATTCAGGTTGCAGACTCTCATCTTCTAAAAATTGTGAGACTTTCTAGTTGTTTTCTGAGCTACACAACCACATACTGCTGAGCAAATGCACCTTGGTCTCCACAAGAACAAGTATCCTTAGTGTTCAGAAGTCTGACCATGCCAGCTTAACTGGCATCTGAGACGCTCAAACAGAGTGATGGGCAACTCAGCAGGCTGATGTCACCCATTCCCCACCCTGCAGTTTTCAGGTGAGGAGTTGGGAGCCCCAGACATACATCAGCAAGTGTGGGTGGCCTTGGTCATGTTCAGGTTGAGTGACAAGGCTGAATCTCCTTAACTGCTCTCTGTACCAGCCACACAGCAGCCAGGCTGCAGCAACTTGCTTGGTTGTAAAGTAGCTGCTCCAACAACCTGATCCTAGGAATCAGCCACAGAAATGCTTGGCTGGTGTTTCCCAGTCTCCACCCCAAGTGGGCAGAAGTTCTGCGTGCTAAGAAAACTGAGGTAGAAAACTGCAGAATACTTGTGGAGCTGATTATGGACATTCTCCATGAACTAGCAGGCAGGAGGGGGAGATGCTTATCAGTGAGCATGGTACAGAATCTTCTATTTAAAAAAAAATACTGTGACTGGAGAGTGGCTCAGTGGTCAGGAGCACTGGCTGCTCTTGCAGAGGATCCAGGTTCAGTTCCCAGTACCCA
>NW_008327922.1:0-954 GCF_000622305.1 Nannospalax galili
GGAGGAGGAAAAGAAGCAACGGTGGCATGTCAGCTCGGGAAGGAAGGAAATTACTCCATGATTCCAATTACATGTATATTAATTTTGTTTCTTTTCCAGACAGCGCCCCACAGTATAGCCATAGCTGGCCTAGAACTTGCTATGTAGAACAGGCTGGTCTTGAACTCACAGAGACCTGCCTGTCTCTGCCTCCCAAGTGCCAGGATTAAAGGGGTATACCACTAGGCCTAGAAATTCTGGGGACTCCAGTTTACTTTGATACATCAAAGGAAAAGATGTTACTTTTCTTGTAACTGTGACAAAATGCCTGAGGAAAACAACTTAAGGAAGGAAGGGGTTACTTTGCTCAGAGTTTGAGGGTACAGTCCATCATGGTGGGGAAGACAGGGCAGCTTGGGGTGGCAGGTGACATTGTACCTGCAGTCAGGAAGTCAGGAAGCAGACAGAAGTGATGCTACAGCCCCTCAGTTAAACCTCTTTGGAAACCCCTCAGACGCACCCGGAGGCATGTTTCCATGGTGATGTTAAATCCAGTCTAGTTGACAGTGAAGATAAACCACCACAGAGAGATAAATGAGTTGATAAAATAAACACAATATGCTGGGCATGGTGGCACACACCTGTAATCCCAGCACTTGGGAGGCAGATGCAGGCAAATCTCTGTGAGTTCAAGGCCAGCCTGGTCTACATAGTGAGTTCCAGGACAGCTGGGGCTACAGGGAGACCCTGTCTCAGAAAGACCAAAATAAAATAAAATAAAAATAAATATATACACTATAATAAAAATAAACTCCAGGTAAAAGATATACATGCTTATTTCAAGATTCTTTTTAAATTCTTTGAAAATTTTGACAGTCTAAGTTTCTCCATTTCAAATTGAAACAAGTACAGTTCTCTTAAGGTCCCTTCCCCGTCCCTCTCCCTCTTTTTCTTTTTTCCCACTCGAGAAAACAG
>NW_008327923.1:0-164 GCF_000622305.1 Nannospalax galili
ATTCACAAATACTATATTCAGCTAGGAAAAAAATCATTTTTGCTTATTCCTGATTGCTTTTAGAAGGATATGATTGATTTGTTAATTTTTTTCACTAAAAATCTTTTTATTCATTCTTTGAAATTTTCATAACGTATTTGCATAATATTCAGACACCCTGCACC
>NW_008327923.1:307-964 GCF_000622305.1 Nannospalax galili
TCTCTCTCTCTCTCTCTCTCTCTCTCTCTCTCTCTCTCACACACACACACACACACACACACACACACACCTCTCTGAGAAGCTATCAACTGCCAATAGATCGACAACTAGGGCTGGGCTTCTTGTTCACCTCCACTATCACTGCTACATTTCTGTCTGGCTTGAGTTTTCACAAGTCTTGTGCATACTGTCACAAGCACTGTGGGTTCAAAAGTGCAACAGCTCTTTTGAGAGCTGAAATCAGTTTCCTTGCATTTATCCACTACTTCTGGTTTTTACGATCTTTCTGTGCCCTCATCTGCAATGATCCCTTAGGCTTAGGAGAAGAAGATAGGGATGAACACTCTGAACTCTCTTATTCTCTACACAATGACCAGTTGTTGGTCTGTGTGATAATCACTGTTTACCATAAGAATTTCTTCTGTTGAGAGTTGAGAGATGCACGTATCTACAGGTATTACAATGAATCATTGGGAATAAATTTGATATTATGTCTATTTAGCAGAATAATGGTAGTAGTTTTTACCCTATGGCCTGTGCCCTGTCTAGCCACAGGTACTTGACTCTGATAACAGAGACAGTTATGAGCTCAATCTTATGAAATAAGCCTTAAACCCAATAGGTGTTTGATTCATCAACTAACATTCCTTTCTCTTC
>NW_008327924.1:0-1606 GCF_000622305.1 Nannospalax galili
TTCACCTTTAGCTAAATATACTACAAGACTATTTAGTTAAAAAAAAACCCTTCCCACTCTCACTGACACTATGTCTGCGACACATCTGTTCTCTATATATTCTATGGTATTTATCAATTTATCTCATTGTATCAATCTTATATTTTTATTACTAAAGCTTCAGAATTAGTCTGTATTTATATCCTAAGGCAAGTCTTCAGTGCTTTCTCAAATTCTTTTCTAATGGTTTTTTAATATAACATTTTTATCAGTTCCTTGAGAACACCACGTGCGCACACCATGTAGTTTGACAATATTCACCTCCAGCTCTCCATTGCTTTCATTTTTCAATAACTGACAGTCTTTTCACGGCTTTTCATCTTTCATATGAATTTTACAATGATTTTATAAAATACTCTGAAAACAAAACTGTAGGAAATGGGCAGGAATCTAATTGAGGCTTTGGGTTCAGAAATAATTTATATCTGGTATAACCTCTTCCTTGAAACTGTTTATACTATGAGTCTCAATTTGTTTACCTCTAATTTATTATCTCTTGATAATATGGCATAACTCCCTAGAAAGAGAGTCTACCAACTTCACATGTATGTATGTGATGTATACATATCTATACACAGATATGCATGCACACATAGCACATTATTTGGTATTTCTTCATCTATTTAAAATAGTCTTTTATTGTTCTTTAGCTGTTTATTATTAATAAAAAAGAATTGACATTTATGTTAATCCACATACATTTTTCTGATATTAATCTTCATTTTGTCACCAGTATTGACTTTAATGTAGATAGTATTATTTCAAATAAAGAGAGCTTAGTTCCTCCCTTTCGATGCCATTTGCAGCATTTACTCTGACTTTCTTACTGTGTTCACTTCACCTATATTATATCGTCTTCATTTATTGTTTTTGCCATCAGTTTTGCTAGGGTTTTTTCTACTATATCAGTGTATCTTGCAAAGAACCAACCTCTAACTTTGTGGAACTTCTCAATTTATTCTAGTATTCATAGCCATAAATTTGCCCTGAAGTGCTGCTGTTGATGAATCAAAGATACATATCATGCTTTCAACATGGCTTAGTTCTAAGAATAATTTTAAAGCTTATTATCATTTTTCAAGGCCATGAAATTTTTAGCAGTCTACTTTTTAATTATTCTAAATGTGAATAATATTTTCATTATCTTCTAGTTATTTTTACCTGTGTGTGTGTGTGTGTGTGTGTGTGTGTGTGTGTGTGTGTGTGTGTGTGTATGTGTGTGTGTGTGTGTGTGTGTGACCATATCCAGTTAAAAAACCTCTTTTTGAAAAACAAATTATATTGTAATGGTTCAATAATAAAGCTTATATAATTAATGAAGAGACTAATTGGTGAGAGGATTCTAATGTTCATATTGCCACTAAGACTGTTTTATCTAGACCCACTGAAGGGGTACTCCAATTGCCTCACCCTGCATCCCTGTTTGGCATGGAAGAAGACAGAGCGGTCTGCGTCCTGATTCCCTATTGGCAATTTGGGTAACCCCTTCAGATGATGGTGTGATAAGAATAGGAGAGAGGAATTGGCTAGGCAGTTAGGGTAAAAAAACTCCAAAGAAAATAGCAAG
>NW_008327924.1:5140-6485 GCF_000622305.1 Nannospalax galili
TTGTAGATTCACTTATACAACTACATTTGTTGCTGCTCTTTTCACAATAGCTAAGAGGTAGAAGCAACCTATGTGCCCAACTGATGGTTAACAAAAATGTAGAATATTTACACAATGGAGTTCTATTGAGCAGTAAAGAAAGATAAAATTGTGAAATTTGCAGATAAATGGATGGAACTAGAAACTGTTATACTGTGAAGTAACACAGACTCAATAAAAAATGACATATGTTCTCCGTCATATGTGAATCCTAGCACCCAATCCTGATAAGTGAGTGTGGTGGTTTGAATGAAAATGTCCCCCATAGGCTCCAAGTATTTGGACATTTTGTCCCCAGATGATGGCACTGTTTAGAAGGTGTGGCTATCCTGGAGAAAGCAAGTCACTGGGGGTGGGCTTAGAGAGGGTTTTTGTTTTGTTTTGTTTTGGGTCTTTTTGAGACAGGGTCTTCCTGTAGCCCCAGCTGTCCTGGAACTCCCTTTGTAGACCAAGCTGGCCTTGAACGCAGAAATCCGCCTGCCTCTGCCTCCCAAGTGCTGAGACTAAAGGCGTGCGCCACCACACCCGGCCTTTTCACCTTTTCTTAACACAGTTTTAGAGTAAGGGTATCTTTCTTGTATAATAAAAAAATCACATATCTACTGCATAAAACAAGTAATTTTTTAATAATATGTATATATGCCTTGTCCATGGTCATATCACCTTGACAACACCCAATCTCCTTTGAATAATATGTAGACTTCATTTTGTTCCTCAGTCATATTAGACATGGTAGTTTATCGGAACTAAATCCTGATAAGAGAGTATGTGTCCACACGTAACTACAGGAGCCAGGATAATGGCAAGGAACCTGGATGGTAAAGGAAAAGAAAGAACCTGGAAGAGAAGAACAGTAGGAAACAGGCCTTAATAAGGGAGATATGGATAAAAATTGTGTTAGTTTAAGGGAGGAGAGATGGAAGGTTGTACTAGGAACCTAGGGGATAAAGGTAAAGAAAGAACTCAAGAGAGGTGGGACCATAGGAGAAGGGTATTATTAAGGGAGAAATGAGAAAAATGGGGGAGTTTTAAATGGGGAAACCGTTGTGGAAGGGTTAGACAGTGAGAGAGCAAGAGGACAGATAAATAATGCCTAGCTAGTTTTAAAAAACTAGAGGGAATCATATTAGTCCAACAAACTACTGACAAATTTTGCATACATTATCTCTACATGAGTCCATGTGTATAGCTAAAGGCTGCCTAAAAAGAAACAGTGCCAAACAGGAGACACCTTCCTTTGAGGTGCTGGTTGGAATAGTTCAAGAAACTCACAAAATTACTCAGGCTGTTGCCATAGCCCTTCCAC
>NW_008327924.1:7328-21009 GCF_000622305.1 Nannospalax galili
GCTTTTTTTAAATCTTTTATTTTTATTTTGTGTGTATGCATGTATTGCCTGCATGTGTGTAAGTGCCCCCAGGTAGTGCAATGCCCATGGAGGTCAGAAGAGGCTGTCGGATCCCCTGGAACTGGAGTTAAGGGCAGCTGTTAGCTGACATGTGGGTGCTGGGATTCAAACCTGGGTCTTCTGCAAGAACAACCAGTGTTCTTAACCCTGAGCCATCTCTCCAGCCCCTCAATGGTTTTTCTTAACACAAAAAAGTTTCAACATGGGCCTCTCTGTGAGTCTGCAAGGAGTATTAAGGCTTTCAGTGTGTCCGCAAGGAGTACTAAGCCTCTCTGTGAGTCCTCAATGAGTCTAACCCTGTCTGTGTGTCCTCAAGGAGTACTAAGCCTCTCTGTGTGTCTGCAAGGACTAATAAGCCTCATTGTTTGTACCTAAGGAGTACTAAGCTTCTCTGTGTCCACAAGAAGTACTAAGCCTGTGTGTTCGTAAGGGGTACTAAGCCTCTCTGTGTATCCTCAAGGAGTACTAAGCCTCTATGTGTGTCTGCAATGAGTACTAAGTCTCTCTGTGTGTGAGCAAGGAGTACTAAGCCTGTGTGTCCAGAAGGATTACTAAGCCTCTCTGTGTATCCCCAAGGAGTACTAAGCCTCTATGTGTGTCCGCAACGAGTACTAAGCCTCTCTGCGTGTCCTCAAGGAGTACTAAGCCTATGTATCCTCACTGAGTACTAAGCCTCTCTGTGTGTCCAAAAGGAGTACTAAGCATGTGTGTCTGCAACGAATACTAAGCCTCTCTGTGTATCTGCAAGGAGCACTAAGCCTCTGTATGTGTCCTCAAGGAGTACTAAGCCTATCTGTGTGTCCGAAGAGGTCCTAAGCTTCTCTGACTGTCAGCAAGGTGTACTAAGCCTCTCTGTGTCAGCAAGGAGAACAAAACCTCTCTGTGTGTTCTCAAGGGGTACTAAGCCGGTGTATACTCAATGAGTACTAAGCGTCTCTGTGTCCACAAGGAGTACTAAGCCACTCTGTGTGTCCTCAAGGAGTACTGAGCCTCTGCGTGTCCTCAAGGAGAACTAAGCCTCAGGGTGTGTCCACAAGGAGTACTAAGCCTCTCTTTGTGTCCTCAAGGAGTACTAAATCTGTCTGTATGTCCTCAAGGAGTACCAAGCTTCTCTGTGTGTCTGCAAGTAGTACTAAGCCTCTGGGTCCGAAAGGAGTACTAAGCTGCTCTGTGTGTCCGCTAGGTCTACTAAGCCTATCTGTGTCCAAAAGGAGTACTAAGCCTCTGTGTGTCCGCAAATAGTACCAAGCCTCTCTGTCTGTCCGCAAGGAGTACTAAGCCTTTTCTGTGTGTCTGCAGGAGTAGTAAGCGTCTCTGTGTGGCCACAAGGAGTACTAAGTCTGTGTGTCCGCAAAGAGTACTAAGTATCTCTGTGTGTCCACAAGTAGTACTAAGCCTCCCTGTGTGTCCACAATGAGTACTAAGCCTCTCTGTGTGTCCAGAGGAGTACTAAGCCTCTTTGTGTGTCCTTAAGGAGTACTAAGCCTCTCTCTGTCTCCAAAAGGAGTACAAAGCCTCTCTGTGTATCCTCAATGAGTATTAACCCCCTTTGTTTGTCCTCAAGGAGTACTAAGCCTCTCTGTGTGACCTCAACTAGTAATAAGCCTCTCTGTGTGTCCACAAGGAGTACTAAGCCATTCTGTGTGTCTGCAAGAAGTACTAAGACACCCTGTGTATCCTAAAGGAGTACTAATGCTCTCTGCATGTCATCAAGGAGTGCTAACCCTCTCTATGTGTGCTCAAGGAGTACTAAGCCTATTTATGTGTCCTCAAGGAGCACTAAGCCTCCCTTTGTGTCCTCAAGGATTACTAAGCTTCTTTGTGTGTCCTCAAGGAAAAATAAGCCTCTGTGTGTGTCCGCAAGGAATACTAAGCCTCTCTGTGTGTCGGCAAGGAGTACTAAGCATGTTTGAACGCAAGGAGAACTAAGTCTCTCTGTGTACCCTCAAGGAGTACTAAGCCTGTGTGTCTGCAAGGAGTCCTAGGGCTCTCTGTGTGTTTGCAAGGAGAACTAAGCCTGTCTGTGTGTCCGCAGAAGTACTAAGACTCTCTGTGTGCCTGCAAGGGTACTACGCCTGTGTTTCTCAAGTAGTACTAAGCCTCTCTGTGTACCCTCAAGGACTACTAAGCCTCTCTGTGTCTGCAAGGAGTAGTAAGCCTCTATGTGTGTCCGAAAGGAGTACTAAGCCTGTGTGTCTGCAAGGAGTACTAAGCCTCTCTGTGTATTCAAGGAGTACTAAGCCTCTCTTTGTATCTGCAAGGAGTACTAACCCACTCTGTGTATCCGTAAGGAGTACTAAGACTCTCTGTGTGTCCTCAAGGAGTACTAAGCCTCTCTGTGTGTCCGCAAGGAGTACTAAGCCTCTCTGTGTCTCCTCAAGGAGCACAAAGACTCTCTGTGTGTTCACAAGGAGTAATGTCTCTCTGTGTGACATCATGGAGTACTAAGCCTCTCTGTGTGTCCTCAAGGAGTACTAAGCCTGTGTATCCTCAATGAGTACTAAGCCTCTATGTGTGTCCGCAAGGAGTACTAAGCCTCTCTGTGTTCTGCAAGGAGTACTAAGCCTCTCTTTGTGTCCGCAAGGAGAACAAGCCTCTCTGTGTGTAGTCAAGGAGTACTAAGGCTCTCTGTGGGTCCTCAAGGATTCAAAAGCCTATCTGTGTGTCTGGAAGTAGTACTAAGCCTATCTGTGTGTCCACAAGGAGTAGTAAGCCTGTGTGTCCTCAATGAGTACTAAGCCTCTCTGTGGGTATGCAAGGAATACAAAGCCTCTCTGTGTGTCCTCAAGGAGCAGTAAGCATCTCTGTGTGTCCGGAGGTAGTACTAAGCCCCTCTGTGTGTCCACAAGGTGGACTAAACCTGTGTGTCCGCAAAGAGAGGCTTAGCACTCCTTGCAGACATGCAGAGAGGCTTACTACTCCTTTTGGACACATACAGAGGCTTAGTACTCCTTCAGGACACAGAGAGACACTTAGTACTCCTTGTGGAGACAGACAGAGGCTAAGTACTCCTTGAGGACACACAGAGAGGCTTAGAACTCCTTGAGGACACACAGTGAGGCTTAGTACTCCTTGAGGGCACACAGACACGCTTAGTACTCCTTGCGATTTAACAGAGGGGCTTAGTAGTCATTTAGGATACACAGGCTTAGTACTCCTTGAGGACAGACAGAGAAGCTCAGTACTCCTAGAGAACACACAGAGAGACTTAGAATGCCTTGCAATCTCACAGAAGGGCTTAGTACTCATTGAGAATATACAGGCTTAGTACTCCTTGAGGACACACAGAGAAGCTTAGTACTACTTTCGGACACACAGTGAGGCTTAGTATGCCTTGTGGAAACAGAGAGACTTAGTACTCCCTGTGGACACACATGGAGGCTTAGTACTCCTTGAGGACACACAGAGAGGCTTAGTACTCGTTGTGAACACACAGAGAGGCTTAGTACTCATTGAGGATTCACAGAGAGGCTTAGTAGTCATTGAGGATTCACAGAGACGCTTAGTACTCCTGAAGGACACGCAGAGAGGCTTTGTACTCTTTGCAGACACAGTGAGGCTTAGTACTCCTTGTGAACATACAGGATTAGTAATCCTTGCGGACTCACAGAGAGGCTTAGTACTCCTCGCAGATACACAGAGAGGCTTAGTACTCCTCACGGACACACGTAGAGGCTTAGAACTCCTTGCGGACACATACAGAGGCTCAGTACTCCTTGAGGATACACAGAGAGCTTAGTACTCCTTGCAAACACAGAGATGCTCAGTACTCCTTTCGGACACACAGAGAGGCTTAGTACTCCCTGAAGATACACAGAGAGGCTTAGTATTCGTTGCAGACACATAAGCTTAGTACTCCCTGTGGACACACAGAGAGGCTTAGTAGTCCTTCAGACATACCGAGACGCTTAGTACTCCTGCAGGACACGCAGAGAGGCTTTGCACTCCTTTCGGACACACAGAGAGGGTTAGTATTCCTTGCAGACCAACAAAGAGGCTTAGTATTCATTGAGGATACACAGGCTTAGTATTCCTTGATGACACACAGAGTGGCTTATTAGTCCTTGAGGACACACAAAGAGGCTAAGTACTCCTTGCGGACACCCAGGGAGGCTTAGGACTCCTTGTGGACACACAGAGAGGCTTAGTACTCTTTGAGGATAAACAGGCTTAGTACTCCTTTGTGGACACCCAGAGAGGTTTACTACTCCTTGAGGACATGCAGAGAGGCTTAGTACTCCATGTGGAGACACAGAGAGGCTTAGTACTCCTTTTGGACACAAAGAGAGGTTTAGTACTCCTTTCAGACACACAGAGAGGCTTAGTACTACTCTCGGACACACAGACAGTCATAGTACTCCTTGGGGACATGCAGAGAGGCTTAGAACTACTTGCGGACACACAGAGAAGCTTAGTAATCCTTGGAGACATACAAAGGCTTAGTACTCCTTGGGGACACACAGAGAGGCTTAGTATTCCTTGAGGACACACAGAGTGGCTTAGTATTCCTTGAGGACACACAGAGAGGCTTAGTGCTATTTGAGGACACACAGAGAGTCTTAGTACCCCTTGAGATCTCACAGAAAGGCTTAGTACTCATTGAGGATACACAGGCTTAGTACTCCTTGAGGACACACAGAGAAGCTCAGTACTCTTCACAGACAGCCAGAGAGGCTTAGTACTCCTTGCGGACACACAGAGAGGCTTAGTACTCATTGAGAATACAGAGGCTTAGTACTCCTTGAGGACACACAGAGAGGCTTAGTGCTACTTGAGGACACACAGAGAGGCTTAGTACTCCTTGCGATCTCACAGAGAGGCTTAGTAATCATTGTGGATACACAGACTTAGTATTCCTTGAGGACACGCAGCGAGGCTTAGTACTCCTTGTGGACACACAGAGAGGTTTAGTACTCCTTTCGGACACGCAGAGAGGCACAGAACTCCTTGAGGACATGCAGAGAGGATTAGTACTCCTTGCATACACAGATTCTTAGTACTCCTTGCAGACACACAGAGTGGCTTAGTTCTCATTGATGATACTCAGGCTTAGTACTCCTTCTGGACACACAGAGAGGGTTAGTACTCCTTGAGGACACACAGAGAGTCTCAGTAATCCTTGCAGACATACAGAGAGGCTTAGTAATCATTGAGGATACACAGGCTTAGTACTCCTTGAGGACACACATAGAGGCTTAGAACTCCTTGCGATCTCACAGAGAGGCTTAATACTCATTGAGGATACACAAGCTTAGTACTCATTGAGGACACACAGAGAGGCTTAGTCCTCTTTGCGGACAAAGAGAGTCTTAGTACTCCTTGTGGACACACAGAGAGGCTTAGTCCTCCTTGAGGACTCACATGGAGACTTAGTACTCCTTGCGGACAAACAGAGAGGCTTAGTCCTCCGTGCAGACACACAGAGAAGCTTAGTACACCTGGCAGACACACAGAGTATCTTAGTACTACTTGTGGACAAACAGAGAGGCTTAGTCCTCTGTGCAGACACACAGAGAAGCTTAGTACACCTGGCAGACACACAGAGTATCTTAGTACTACTTGCGGACAAACAGAGAGACTTAGTCCTCCGTGCGGACACACAGAGAACCTTAGTATTCCTTGTGGAAACAGAGAGGCTGAGTACTCCATTCTGACACACAGGAGTTTAGCACTCCTTGAGGACAAACAGAGAGGCTTAGTACTCCTTTCAGACACACAGAGAGCCTTAGTACTCCTTGAGGACACAGAGAGGTTTAGTACTCCTTGCAGACACACAGAGAGACTTAGTACTCCTCGTTGACACACAGAAAGGCTTAGTGCTCATTGAGTATACACAGGGTTAGTACTCCTTGAGGACACACAGAGAGGCTTAGTACTCCTCTGAACACACAGAGAGATTTAGTACACCTTGTGGACACACACAGAGTCTCAGTACTCCTTGGGGACACACAGAGAAGCTTAGTACGACTTTCAGAGACACAGAGAGGCTTATTACTCCTTGAGGACACAGAGAGTGGCGTACTACTCCTTACAGACACACAGAGAGGCTTAGTAATCCTTGGGGACACATAGCGAGGCTTAGTACTCATTGAGGATACACAAGTTTAGTACTCCTTGAGGACACACAGACTTAGTACTCCTTGAGGACACACAGACAGGCTTAGCACTCCTTGCGGACATACTGCAAGACTTCATACTCCATGCAGACAAACAGAGAGACTTAGTACTCCTCGTGGACACACAGACAGGCTTACTACTCACTGAGTATACACAGGGTTAATACTCCTTGAGGACACACAGAGAGGCTTAGGATACACAGTTTGTGCTCTTGAGGACACACAGAGCAGCTTAGTACTCGTTGCGGACACACAGAGATGCTTATTACTCTTGCAGACACACAGAGAAGCTTACTACTCTTGCGGCCATACAGAGAGGCTTAGTACTCCTTGAGGACACACAGAGAAGCTTAATACTCCTTGCAGACACACAGAGAGGCTTAGCACTCTTTTCGAACAAACAGAGAGGCTTAGTACTCCTTGCAGACACAGAGACTGGCTTAGTACTACTTCCGGACATACAGACTTAGTACTCCTTGATGACACACAGAGAGGCTTAGTACTCTTTGTGATCTCACAGAGACGATTAGTACTCCTTAAGGACACACAGAGACGCTTAGTACTTCTTGCGGACACAGACAGGCTTAGTACTCCTTAAAGACCCACAGAGAGGGTTAGTACTCTTGCAGAAACACAGAGAGCCTTAGTACTCATTGAGGATACACAGGCTTTGTACTCCTTGCGGACACACAGAGAGGCTTAGTACTCATTTAGGATACACAGGCTTAGTGCTCATTGAGGACACACAGAGAGGCTTCATACTCCTTGCGGACACACAGAGAAACTTAGTACTCCTTGTGGACACACAGAGAGGCTTAGCACTCATTGAGGATACCAAGCCTTAGCACCCCTTGAGGACAGCAGAGACGCTTAGAACTCCTTGAAGACCCACACAGAGGCTTGGTACTCCTTGAGAACACACAGAGAGGCTTAGGAATACTTGTGGACACACAGAGAGGTTTAGTAATCCTCGAGGACAGGCAGAGAGGCTTAGTACTACTTGCGGACAAACAGAGAGGCTTAGTACTCCTTGCAGACACACTGAGAGGCTTAGTACTCCTTGAGGACACACAGGGAGGCTTGTTACTCCTTGAGGACATGCAGAGGCTTAGTACTCCTTGAGGACACACAGAGAGGCTTAGTACTCATTTAGGATACACAGGCTTAGTGCTCATTGAGGACACACAGAGAGGCTTCATACTCCTTGCGGACACACAGAGAAACTTAGTACTCCTTGTGGACACACAGAGAGGCTTAGCACTCATTGAGGATACCAAGCCTTAGCACGAGAGGTTTAGTGCTCCATGAGGACACATAGAGAGGCTTAGTACTACTTGCAGAAACACAGAGAGGCTTAGTACTCCTTGTGGAAACACAGAGAGGCTTAGTACTCCTTTCGGACACACAGAGATGCTTAGTATTTCTTGAGGACACAGAGTTTGAATATTCCTTGAGGACACGAAGAGAGGCTTAGTACTCCTTGAGGATACACAGAGAAGCTTAGTAATACTTGCGGACACACAGAGAGGCCTAGCAATCATTGAGGATACACAGGCTTAGTACTCCTTAAGGACACAAAGAGAAGCTTAGTACTCCTTGCGGACACAGAGGCTTTGTGCTCCTTGTGGACAAACAGAGAGGCTTAGCACTACTTCCAGACACACAGAGAGACTTAGTACTCCTTGAGGACACACAGAGAGGCTTAGTACTCCTTGCGATCTCACAGAGAGGATTAGTACTCCTTAACAACACACAGAGACGCTTAGTACTTCTTGCGGACACAGAGAGGTTTGGTACTGCTTTCGGACGCACAGAGAGGTTTAGTACTCCTTGAGGATAGGCAGAGAGGCTTAGTACTACTTGCGAACACACAGAGAGGCTTAGTACTCCTTGCAGATACACTGAGAGGTTTAGTACTCCTTGCGGGCACATACGGAGGCTTGTTACTCTTGAGGACATGCAGAGGCTTAGTACTCCTTGAGGACACACATAGAGGCTTAGTACTCCTTGTGGATACACAGGCTTTGTACTCCTTAAGGACACAAACAGATGTTTAGTACTCCCTGAGGGCACAAAGAGAGGCTTAGTACTCCTTGAGGACACAAAGAGAGGATTAGTAATCCTTGAGGACACAAAGAGAGGCTTAGTACTCTTGAGGACACAAGAGAGGCTTAGTACTCCTTGAGGACAAAAACAGATGCTTAGTACTCCTTGCGGACACACAGAGAGTCTCAGTACTCCTTGTGGACACACAGAGAGGCTTAGTACTCCTTTCGGAGACACAGAGACGCTTAGTATTCCTTGAGGACACAGAGAGTGGCGTAGTACTCCTTGCAGACACACAGAGAGGCTTAGTAATCCTTGGGGACACATTGCGAGGCTTAGTACTCATTGAGGATACACAAGCTTATTACTCCTTGAGGACACACAGAGAGGCTTAGTACTCCTTGCGATCTCATAGCGAGGCTTAGTACTCATTGAGGATACACAGGCTTTGTACTACTTGAGGTCACAGAGAGGCTTAGTACTCCATGAGGACACACTGAGAGGCTTAGTATTCATTGAGGATAAACAAGGTTAGTACTCCTTGAGGACACAATGGAAGGCTAAGTACTTCTTGTGGACACAAAGAGGCTGAGTACTCCTTTCAGACGCACAGAGAGGTTTAGTACTCCTTGAGGATAGGCAGAGAGGCTTAATACTTACTACTTGCGAACACACAGAGAGGCTTGGTACTCCTTGCAGACACACTGAGAGGTGTGCGGGCACACATGGAGGCTTGTTACTCTTGAGGACATGCAGAGGCTTAGTACTCCTTGAGGACACACATAGAGGCTTAGTACTCCTTGTGGATACACAGGCTTTGTACTCCTTAAGGACACAAACAGATGTTTAGTACTCCCTGAGGGCACAAAGAGAGGCTTAGTACTCCTTGAGGACACAAAGAGAGGATTAGTAATCCTTGAGGACACAAAGAGAGGCTTAGTACTCTTGAGGACACAAAGAGAGGCTTAGTACTCTTTGAGGACAAAAACAGACGCTTAGTACTCCTTGCGGACACACAGAGAGTCTCAGTACTCCTTGTGGACACACAGAGAGGCTTAGTACTCCTTTCGGAGACACAGAGACGCTTAGTATTCCTTGAGGACACAGAGAGTGGCGTAGTACTCCTTGCAGACACACAGAGAGGCTTAGTAATCCTTGGGGACACATTGCGAGGCTTAGTACTCATTGAGGATACACAAGCTTATTACTCCTTGAGGACACACAGAGAGGCTTAGTACTCCTTGCGATCTCATAGCGAGGCTTAGTACTCATTGAGGATACACAGGCTTTGTACTACTTGAGGTCACAGAGAGGCTTAGTACTCCATGAGGACACACTGAGAGGCTTAGTATTCATTGAGGATAAACAAGGTTAGTACTCCTTGAGGACACAATGGAAGGCTAAGTACTCCTTGTGGACACAGAGAGGCTGAGTACTCCTTTCGGAAGCATAGAGAGGCTTAGTACAGCTTGCGGACACAGAGAGGCTTAGTACTCCTTGCGGACAAACACAGAGGTTTAGTAATACTTGTGGACACACAGAGACTTAGTACTCCTTTAGGACACACTGAGAGGCTTAGTACTCCTTGCAGACCCACAGAGAGGCTTAGTACTCATTGAGGATACACAAGCTTAGTACTCCTTGTGGACACACAGAGAGGCTTATTAGTACTTGAGGACACACAGAGGCTTAGTACTCCTGGAGGACACACAGAGAGGCTTAATACTCCTTGTGATGTTACAAAGAGGCTCAATACTCATTGAGACTACACAGGCTTAGTATTCCTTGACAACGCACAGAGATGCTTAGTACTCCTTGAGGACACTCAGACAGGCTTAGGACTCCTTGTGGACACAGAGATGTTTAGTACTCCTTGGGCACACACAAAGAGGCTTTGTATTCCCTTTGGACACAGAGAGGCTTAGTACTGCTTGCAGACCCACAGAGAGGCTTAGTACTCCTTGAGGACACTCAGACAGGTTTAGGACTCCTTGTGGACACAGAGATGTTTAGTACTCCTTGGGCACACACAAAGAGGCTTTGTATTCCTTTTGGACACAGAGAGGCTTAGTACTCCTTGTGGAAACACAGAGAGGCTTAGAACTCATTGAGGATACAGAGGCTTAGTACTCCTTGTGGACACACAGAGAGGCTTAATACTACTTGATGACACACAGAGGCTTAGTACTCCTGTAGGACACACATAGAGGCTTAGTACTCATTGAGGATACACAGGATTAGTACTCCTTGAGGACACACAGAGACGCATAGTACTCCTTGCAGATACACAGATTTAGTACTCCTTGCGGACACACAGAGAGGTTTAGAACTCCTTACGGACACACAGAGAGGCTTAGTACTGCTTTTGGACACACAGAGAGGCTTAGTACTCCTTGAGGACATACAGAGAGGCTTAGTACTCCTTGAGGACAGTCAGAGAGGCTTAGTACTCCTCTTGGACCCAGAAAGAGGCTTAGTATTCCTTGCAGACCCACAGAGAGTCTTACTACTCCTTGCGGACAAACACAGAGGCTTAGTACTCCATTACGACACACAGACAGGCTTACTACTCATTGAGGATACACAGGCTTAGTATTCCTGGACGAACATAGATGCTTAGTACTCCTTGTTAACATACAGGCTTAGTACTCCTTGCGGACTCACAGAGCACCTTAGCACTCCTTGCAGACACACAGAGAGGCTTAGTAATACTTGTAGACACACAGAGATGTTTAGTACTCCTTCGGCACACACAGAGAGGCTTAGTACTCCTTGCACATACACAGAGAGACTTAGTACTCCTTTCAGACACACAGAGATGCTTAGTATTTCTTGAGGACACAGAGAGAGGTTTAATATTCCTTGAGGACATGAAGAGAGGCTTAGTACTCCTTACAGACCCACAGAGAGGCTTAATACTCCTTGCGGACACACAGAGAGGCTTAGTACTCATTGAGGATACACAAGCTTAGTACTCCTTGAGGACATAAACAGAGGCTTAGTACTCCTTGCGGACACAGAGGCTTTGTACTCCTTGTGGACACACAGAGAACCTTAGTACTACTTCCGGACACACAGAGAGGATGAGTACTCCTTAACGACACACAGAGACGCTTGGTAATTCTTGAGCACACATAGAGGTTTTGTACTGCTTTCGGACACCCAGAGAGGTTTAGTGCTCCTCGAGGACAGTCAGAGAGGCTTAGTACTCCTTGCGGACACACAGAGAGGCTTAGTACTCCTTGAGGACTCCCAGAGAGGCTTAGTACTCATTGCGGACATAGAGAGGGTTAGTACTACTTTCAGACACACAGAGATACTTAGTACTCCTTGCGGATACATAGGTTTAGTACTCCTTGTGGACACACAGTGAGGCTTAGTACTACTTTTGGACACACAGAAAGGATTAGTACGCCTTGCGGACAAACATAGAGGTTTACTACCACTGGAGGACACACAGAGAGGCTTAGTACTCCTTGAGTACACAGAGAGGCTTAGTACTCCTTCCGGACACACAGGGAGGCTTAGTACTGGTTGAGGATACACAGGTTTTGTACTCTTTGTGAACACACAGAGAGGCTTATTACTACTTCCGGACACATCGAAAGTCTTAGTACTCCTTAAGGACATACCGAGAGGCTTAGTACTCCTTGCGGACACACAAGAGGATTAGTACTCCTTGCAGACACACAGGGTTAGTACTCCTTGAGGACACACACAGAGGTTTTGTTCTCCTTGCAGATTAACAGAGAGGCTGAGTACTCCTTGTGAACATACAGGCTTAGTACTCCTTGCGATCTCCCAGAGAGGTTTAGTACTCCTTCCAGACACACAGAGAAACTTAGTAGTCCTTGTGGACACACAGAGAGGCTTAGTACTCCTTGAGGACACACAGAGAGGCTGAGTACTTCTTGAGGACACACAGAGAAGCTTAGTACTCCTCGCAGACACAGAGAGGCTTAGTACTCCTTGAGGACACACAGAGAGGCTTAGTAATCCTTGCAGACACACAGAGAGGCTTAGTACTCCTTGAGGACACAGAGAGGCTCAGTACTCCTTGAGGACACACAGTGAGTATTAGTGCTCCTTGCGGACACACAGAGAAGCTTAGTACTCAGAGAGGCTTAGTACTCCTTGAGGACACACAGAGAGGCTTAGTACTCCTTGAGGACACACAGACATTCTTAGTACTCCATGAGGACACACATAGGGGCTTAGTAATCCTTGAGGACACACAGAGAGGCTTAGTACTCCTTTCTGACACAGACAGAGGCTTAGTACACCTTTCAGACACACAAAACGCTTAGTACTCCTTTCAGACACACAGGCTTGAGAGGCTTAGTACTCCTTGAGGACACACAGAGAGGCTGAGTACTTCTTGAGGACACACAGAGATGCTTAGTACTCCTCGAAGACACAGAGAGGCTTAGTACTCCTTGAGGACACACAGAGAGGATTAGTAATCCTTGCAGACACACAAGAGGCTTAGTATTCCTTGAGGACACAGAGAGGCTCAGTACTCCTTGAGGACACACAGAGAGTCTTAGTACTCCTTAAGAATCAATAGAGAGGCTTAGTCGTCCTTACGGACATAGACAGGCTTACTCCTCTTTGAGGACAGACTGAATGCTTAGTAGTACTTGAGTACACACAGAGACTTAGTACTCCTTGCGGACACACCAAGAGGCTTAGTACTCCTCAGGACACACAGAGAGGCTTAGTACTCCTTGAGAACACACAGAGAGGCTTAGTACTCCTTTTGGAAACACAGAGAGGGTTAGTACTCCTTGAGTACACACAGAGAGGCTTAGTATTCCCTGAGGACACACAGAGAGGCTCAGTACTCCTTGCGGACACACAGGGTTACTACTACTTGAGGACACACAGAGAGGTTTTCTTCTCCTTGCAGACACACAGAGAGGCTTAGTACTCCTTGTGAACATACAGGCTTAGTACTCCTGGCTATCTCACAAAGGGGCTTCGTACTCCTGGCAGACAAACAGAGAGTCTTAGTACTCCTTGCGGACACACAGAGAAGTTTAGTACTCCTTGCAGACACAAAGACAGGTTTAGTACTCCTTGCCGACACACAGAGAGGCTTAGTACTCCATGAGGACACGTGGAGTGGCTTAGTACTCCTTTCAGACACACAGAGAGGCTTAGTATTCCCTGCTGACACACGGAGAGGTTTAGTTCTCACTGTGGATATACAGGCTTAGTACTCCTTGAGGACACACAGAGAAGCTTAGTACTCCTTCCGGACACAAAGAGAGGCAGAGTAGTCCTTGAGGACACAGACAGGCTTAGTACTCCATCAGGGCACACAGAGAGGCTTAGTACTCCTTGAGGACACACAGAGAGGCTTAGTACTCCTTGTGGACACAAAGAGAGGCTTAGTACTCCTTACGGACCCACAGAGAGGCTTAGTGTTCCTTGCTGACACACAGAGAGGTTTAGTT
>NW_008327925.1:0-14502 GCF_000622305.1 Nannospalax galili
TCAAAGCTTTTACCATTTAATTTCTTTATTCATGAAATGCTATTTAAAATTCCTAAAATTTGGTTGCATGAGGATACATTTTCCATCTGTGTAATCCACCATCAGGAGATGTATGTCTTTTCCAAATGCTAACTGCCTTTAGGGTCAACTTTCTAATTCCAAATGCAAATTTTTTCTTCATACACTAATACTTGGCTACAGATGACATTTCAAACAACAGGATTTGACTTCGTGGAAATGTCTTTCTTTCATAGATGTAATTTGAGTCTTTCATTTACTCCATCCTAAATATGATATCCATACAATTATAATAATTTCTACTTCTAAAAATTGCAAAGTAATAATTCCCTATGTTCAAACACTTACTCAAAATCCCCCTTAGTTAATTACTAAGATTTAATGAAGAGAGAGTGACAGAAATCAATACAGACATAATATATGAACTTCCACGTACAGGAAATCTGTTCTTTTCCAACCCAGGTAGTATTTTGAATTATGATGTCGGTATTTTACAATCACAGCGTACACGCATTCTGTAAATGATCTGTTTTTACCAACCATCTTCACATGAATTTTCCTGCCCTTCTATCAGCAAAACAAAAAATAAAGACAATATACCCTTCGTTTGCACTGCAAAGTCCTCAAATGCTAATAACATGTATTTTTGTGTCCACAGATTCAATTGTTGAAACTCTTCAATGTTGTTTTTCTTTTCATAACTATAACAGCATAGAGAATAAAACAAGAAATAGCACACAGAAACAATCCTTTTCCTCATTTCTGATGTCTGTACATTAGATCATTTCTCTTCTATAATTATAAAAATCCTCTCTGTGCTATGTGGGAGCTCGGGTACGCAAAGGGGTCAATTATGATTAAGATGTATGCAATCCAGAAAATATAATGAAAATATGCAACGGTAAAACAACAGTATACAAAATCCACATTCGTTAATGTTTACTGAAAGGCGGTTCAGCTTCTCTGATCATTAACTCTTAATATCCCTGTTTAATTCATATCAAATTTCCGAATGCTATGTAAACCACTGAGTGTTCAAATGAATTAAATATTTGCAAACACAAAAGATTATAAAAAATAATCAACTTTCATAATTTTTTCTATTAATTCCCATCTTTGTTTTCATTTCTTTGTCTTTTTTTCCTGCCCCTGGGTAGACCGTATTAAAGTGAGCTTCACCCTGGTCACTTCCGGCAGGGTAAGGTGAGGTGGTGAAATTTAAAAGAATTAAATTGAATTTACCATCTTTCTTTGCATTTCCATATTCAAAAATGCTTTTGAAAAGTATCACAGGATATGTGAATTACTCATGGTTTTCTACACACATGAAGTGTTTGGGCAAAGAGTTCTTTAAATTTTGTAAGTTACTACTGAATGTTTTGTATGTTGGAGAAGGAGAATCCGCAGTCAATTCCATATTCATACTGGCTTCTCCTGCCCCGGAACGCCAGACTGAATTCCTTTAGTATCCAAATGCTTTGATTAAAGACATGTAATCCCAAACTTGAGTCTCAGGGTGACCTTAAATCCTATGCAAAATTTGTAATAAAATCTTTCTTCTGTTCTCCACAGATTTATAAAGGACAGTGTCTGTGTTACAAAATTGGCTGACAGCTTTATTTGTTCAATTATCATGACTTACAGTCATATTTGTAGAAGTATATTTGTTCTCCACGACCCAAGAATCACCCTAACAAAGTTACAATAATGTTTTCCATATACAGTCTTGAGATTTTTCATTTCCAATAAGCTTCAAGGTCCCTAGAACACCACTAACCTAAAAACCTTCATCTACTTCATGGAAATACCATCTGCAGACTGACACGTGTTGTCAAACTACAAAGATCAGCACACATGCAAGTAAACAGCATCATAATCAAATGAATTAGATGGATAGATGATAGATAGACAGATAGATAGATGATAGATACATAGATAGATAGATGATAGATAGATAGATGATAGATAGATGATAGATAGGTAGATAGATAGATAGATAAGTGATTGATAGATGATAGATAGAGATAGATGATGATGATAGATAGATAGATAGGTAGATATAGATAGGTTATAGATAGATACAAGGAGAATTAAATGAAAATAGATATAGATGGTAGATAGATGATAGTTTGATAGATTATAGATACGTAGATGATAGATGATAAATAGACAACAGATTAGATAGATGATAGATGATAGATAGATGATAGATAGACAGATGATAGATAGACACATAGATGGTAGATGTATACTTGATACATAGATGATAGATAGATAGATGATAGATAGAAGATAGATACATAGATGATAGATACATAGATAGCTAGATAGATAGATGACAGATAGATGATTGATGATAGATAGACAGATAGATGATAGATAGATAGGTAGATAGGTAGATATAGATAGGTTATAGATAGATAAAGGAGAGTTAGGTGAAAATAGATATAGACGGTAGATAGATGATAGTTTGATAGATTATAGATACATAGATGATAGATGATAAATAGACAACAGATTAGATAGATGATAGATGATAGATAGATAGATGATAGGAGATAATAGATGATGGATAGATGATAGAAAGATAGATGACATATAAATAGATTGATAGATGATAGATAGATGATAGAGATAGATGATAGATATAGATAGATGATAGATGATAGATAGATAGACACATAGATGGTAGATGTATACTTGATGCATAGATGATTGATGGATGATAGATAGAAGATAGATAGATAGGTAGGTAGATAGATAGATGATAGATAGATGATAGAATTATACTGTCCTTTGAAGGACAGACTAGCTCTATACTTCTGGCTGGAGTAGATCTCAATATCTATCCAAGACTGAACTGGAAAGTGTGGTGATCCTCTGACCTTTCCTTTCCTGATTCCTGGGAATACACACAGTTTTCCCCGTAACTGTCTACAGTGATGTTTGAATAGGTTCACATCAGCACACAGTTTGTTTAAATTAAACGGAGTAGAACTATCAGGGTGTTGTCCATATTCCCAATGTCTGAAATTCAGGGGCAGGTGGGTGAGGGCTTCATGTTATGTTAGCTACAGAGTAGGTCTGAAGTAAACTTGTGCCCCATTAGACTCTTTAGTGGATATGAACAAATATTTTATGACTGTAGTTATGGTTCTTTTCTTACTATAGAGAATCGCGTTCTAACAGCTCTACCACTGCATGCTATCCGCTGACGTTATGTGAAAACTCAGAGACTTGACACTGCGTTCCACTGATGTTGAGGTTGTTATAAGTGCTATGAAAACATGGACGTATAAACTAATTAAAGTGACTAAGTTTCTCCTCAAACCCCATGTATTTTACACTACAATGTTCTATCTGCCAGACTTCACCATGTTCCTTCTTATACTTGAAGACACTTTGCTCAGCTGAGGTGAATATTAATGGCAATTTTTGAAAATCATTAGACATTTGAATACGGTCTACATAGATTCTTAAAATTCCATTTCTTGCAATTGCCTTTGCGTTGTGACATGACAAATATATGGTATGAAAACAACCTGGAATCTTAAAGGGGTGTTCCAGTTAGAAATGTCATGACGCACTCTCTCTGAAACATATTTATGTATCACTTCTGTTTTCCTTATGTTCAACACACACACACACACACACACCATGCACACACACACCATGCACACAGGCACACACACACACCAACCACACAGGTGCACACACACACAGACACACACCATGCACACAGGCACACGTATACACACACACACACCATGCACACAGGCACACGTATACACACACACACCATGCACACAGGTACACAAATACACACACACACCATGCACACAGGCACACACACACATACAACATGCACACAGGCACACACACACACCATGCACACACACACACCATGCACACAGGCACACACACACCACCCACACAAGTGCACACACACAGAGACACACACCATGCACACAGGCACACACACACACCATGCACACAGGCACACACACACACCATGCACACAGGCACACACGCACACCATGCACACAGGCACACACACACACATACACCATGCACACAGGCACACACACACCATGCACACAGTCACAGACACACACACCATGCACACAGGCACACACACACATCGTGCACACAGGCACACAAACACACACCACCCACACAGGTGCACACACACACAGACACACACCATGCACACAGGCACACACACACCATGCACACAGGGACACACACACACACTATGCACATAGGCACACACACACAGGCGCACACACCCACACACACCCACACAGGTGCACACACACAGACACACACCATGTACACAGGCACACACACACACACCATGCACACAGGCACACACAGACACACCATGCACACAGGCACACACACACACACCATGCACACAGACACACACACACCATGCACACAGGCACACGCACACACACACACACACACACACACACACCACACAGGCACACACAATCCCAACCCCTCGATACCTCAGATGTTTTCTCCTAGGTAGAGATCCTTGGACAGCAGAAATAAGAAATAATACTCCGCATCACACCTAACAGAAGAACCGTCATCTTAGAGTCTTGTCTTTCCTCTTCAGCAGAATCTGTGAGCAGTTCAGTTGTTGGAGAGAATGTGAAATGAAGTCAATTTCAGGTTTTCTCTGTGTGCATGAGGTGCGATGATGTAACTGTTGATTTTCCTGAGACTTTTATTTTTAAACACATCCTGTTCACAGAAACGATTTATGCTGGGATGACATTGCCTGAGTTTGCTCATGAGATTAGTATCACATGAAGGTTACTATGATCTGAAAAGACTTTATACACATAAGAGATCACAAACCACCCTTGGTTAGTCAAGGACAGCAATGGTGAACTACTGTATTGATGTGACTTATAGGTGACAGAGGAAATAAAGTGAGCACACACAATTACTACGCTGCTTCTTTGATTGGGTTTCCCTAAAGTTACTTTTCAAATTCCAGGTGACACCTTCTGTTTATGCAAAAGTTAAACTGGAAACTGAAGAACCAGTCCTTGGTTATCAATGAGACAATAAGTAATATTTATGTTTAATAAATCATATCGGGGGCTGGAGAGATGGCTCAGCAGTTAAGAACACTGGCTGTTCTTGCAGAAGACCCGGGTTCGAATCCCAGCACCCACATGGCGGCTAACGACCGTCCATAACTCCAGGGAATCCGATAGCCTGTTCTGTCCTCTGCAGGCATTGTATGACATGGGTGCACTTACATATATGCAGGCAATACAAGCATACTCATAAAATAAAAATAATAAATAAAATACTTTAAAAAATAAATAAATCCTATCAACAAGAAAATCTTACGTTTTAGGATTTCCCTTTGTTACACTGTTTTCTTGATAGTTAACTACAAAAAATATCATAACCTCTTCCTAATACTTGTTGATTTTCAGATACATTTTATTTTTTCAGTTCTTATTTTCCTTCAAGTTTATATAGTAAAATTTCACTCAGTGGACTTTAAAGTGGTTATCATGACACACGCACATGGATTACAGTAAGATAAATTGAATATGTTGTTAAATTTAAATATCTATGAAGAGGGTGAACGCTGAAAACCAAAACGAACATTTCACTGAAAACGTTAGTGTGATATTGAGGTAAACTTAAAACTGGAATGAACTGAAACATGAGATTTTGTATTCTCTTTTTCTAATTCTATTTTTATTAAATTTTTGTAGTTTTCATACAGTGGTTTTTTTATCCACTATCACTTCAACCTAAGTGACACCTCTTCAATTAAACCTCTGCACCTTGGATGAATTCCTCTCCCAGCGCTCACCAGAGAAGTATCGTTATGCACCAGATGGTGATTAACAGGAAACCCAGAATTGCCACACCTGGAGAGAAAGAGGCTGAGCCGCATTTATCCCTGGAATCGGCACCTATTTCAAACCTCGCCCCCCAAGGTCCAGGGGATCATTATGGAAAAAGATGAAGAAAAACTGCAGGAGTCAGAGCACGTGGATGACCACAAGGAAAGGCATCTCAGCCACTCATATAAACACTCAGCAACCGTGACGGCATGCACACGTCATATGTAAACTCACGAAGTGCACAAAAAATCCCATCACAGACGTGGGTAAGAATTCCAACCCGACCTAAGAAAGCTTTGGACAATTGCAGGCTGGACATACACACACACACACACACACACACACACACACACACACACACACACACACACCATAGTAGGTGAAATGTTTCTGCTCTCTGATCTGCCAGGAGATTCAATATACGGGAGGGACTCAAAACACCATCAAACTATAGTGTATGAGACTAGTAAAAATTCAACAAAAAGTAAATTTTTAATAAAGATGGCAATGTTTGAGTTTTGTTGGGGGCAAAAGTAGGATAACGTGAATTCTGATAGAGAAACTCTCAATGTGAGACTGAAGAGAAGGATCAGCGGTTAAGAGGACCGAGTGCTCTTACGGAGGACCTGGATTCGATGCCCAGCACCCACATGGCAGACAACCACCGGTAACTCCAGTTCCAGGGAATTCGAAAACTTCTTCTGACGTCCGCGAGCATTGCAGGACACAGGTGCACTTACACACTTGCAGGCAATAGACTCATACACATAAAATAAAATTTTAAAAAGACAAATTCTAATTGAAATAATACTAAAATTATAAACAAACAAATAATAAATAATATTAAAAGAAAAATGTCCCTATGGGCTACCCATCAGTGAACCCCTTGATAACAAATTCCCTGGGAATATACACTAACAGGTGCACTAATGCCATCAGTGTGAAGGGCAAAACCAACCTTTGTGACTGGATTTAGGGTAAGAGATCCTTACGTGGCACTGTTTGGGGGCTTCAGGTGATCATGGCCTGTCACCTCACAGGCTGTAGTGAGAACTTGGTGCAGAGGCTCTGCTGGAGAATGTGCCGAACGTGGGATTGTGGGGTGCTCGGCCTGAACACAGCATGTTTCCACAACTCTTGCCCCCCAAGGCTTGGGGAAATTTGGCAGAAGTGTGGGCAGAAGATCAATAGATCCAGAGGTAGTGATGGGTACAGGAAACAGTGTTTCTGGATAGAAAAGGGCAGTTTCACACATGAACCCCTCAGAACTTGTTAGAGACGGCCCCAAAATGGCAGCTGGTCAATTCACACACTGTCCCAGCACAGGCGGACCAGGTGGGCTTGAGGTTTAAGTTGCTATTCAAGGAATCAATGCCATTTAATAGCTCAGCAAAGGCGCCGACTGATTCTAAGCATGTGCTCCAAGTGAGCGACAAATGCCCCAGAGTATTGTTACTGTCTAAATGTTATGAAATAACAGAACTCCACCGTAACATATCGTGACACAATAGGTCATGGGCCACAGGCTCTACAAATCGTAGGTTGAATCCCCCGAAACACAGACATGGATATGTCTTTTTCTTCCTTAGACCTAATCTGACTGTTCGCAATCGGGTTATTGAAATGATGACCCACTGTTCTGAGCCTGGAAATGGTTTGTTTCTGTGTTACTGTTAACTGTATCAGGCAGAAATCTTCATAAAGATGAACTGAGTTTAATATCTTCGCCTGTCGTGTCATTGGAAAGATTATTCTCTGACAAGATCATCTGTATCAACAAATGTAAATATTTTCATTGGAAAAAAGACTCAAGTTTCAAAACACAATTCCAGTTGAATTCACAATTTTGGGAAGCGTCCTCTGAAGACATTTGCCAAACCTGCCTCTTTCCCGGAATCTTCTCATGTGGTCCTCAAAGTCATGATGCTCCAGCCATTATCTGAACGTGAAGAATCGTCAACAGACTTCTGCGTTGGAACATGTTATCGTGTCTCAGTAACATTTCAAGAGCTTGTGTACAGCGGGATGTGGAGTTTTACCTGATTAACTCGCACACTCCGACTTGAAAGTCTCTGAAAAGTCACCGGGATCTGCTCACTGATTTCATTTTTGGTTTCCAGACTTTTGCCATTCAAGGAATATACATAAAAACCATCCGTCAGTAGAGGGACCCTCTTCATCAAGGGTTCCTCCAAATGAGCCACAGAAATTGTCTGAATCATAAAGTGGAAATAAAATGTCTAGCAATGAGGTAGGAATTCAAAAGGTAGTGCCTTCACGAGATATTTGAAACCCTGAATTTTTAGAAGTCACCGAGATCTGCTCACTGATTTCATTTTTGGTTTCCAGACTTTTGCCATTCAAGGAGTGTATATAAAAACCATCCGTCAGTAGAGGGACCCTCTTCATCAACGCTTCCTCCAAATGAGCCACAGAAATTGTCTGAATCATAAAGTGGAAATAAAATGTCTAGCAATAAGGTAGGAATTCAAAAGCTAGTGCCTTCACGAGATATTTGAAACCCTGAATTTTTATTGCCCTGTTATATGAAATGTAGACTGAACAACCTGTACCATTAGCTATATCAGGATTATTACAGGTTTATAGAACAATACGTTCTGGCTTATCGGTCTTAAATTAAGTGTGATTATATATACGTGTGTGTGTATGTATTTATCTCAAGAACTACCTTGATTCAAAATAAATTTATATGCGTGTTTATTTGGGATGTAAAAGTGCTGTAGCTTTATAAGATGTAGAAGCATAATTATGAAAACTTCACGAGTGATTATGACCTGTTTTGAACACATCCACCAGCTGCTCTTGCAGAGGACCCTGGTCAAATCCCACCTGGTATTGCGTGGCACGATTGCATTTGCACACATGTAGGCAGCACACTCATGCACATAAAATCAAATAAAAATAATAAAAGTAAAAGTTTAAAAGGGAATAAAACTAAAAATATAGTGGTACTTTACATCTATAATTTACATAATTTATTTAAGCTCTTATATTCAATTTTCAGTATAAATTACATTTTGACAAAGTTAGAATCTGAATGATTGACAAATAATTTCTCACATTTGCATTTAAATGTTTTTCATCTGTTCTATTATGCTACAATTTTGATTTACTTATATTTGTATATATATACATACACACACACACACACACACACACACACGAGTATTTGGCTGTTCAGGAAACAATAGAGCCACAGATCCCCAGTAACTACAATAACTAAAGTTGTTAACGACCCTGTGGACATTGGGAACTCAGCCCTAGTCTTCTGCAAGAGCAGCAGTTAACTACGGCATATACTGTAAAATATTAAGAGTACCTTTCCTAAGAAGATTAGAAATTAATGAATGATGCATTGAAATTTGAAAGGAATTGATAAATTTAAAGATTAAAGAAAAACAAAACACAGGAGGCAAAGTAGGTCCTTCGAATTCTCTTTTTGACATGAGAAAAAGCTTAGGATATATTTCATCGGCATACAAGCATGATTTCTCTGGGTGCTTGACTCAAGATATTTAAGGACAAGGGTCAAATGGTCAGGTACCACTACCCAGAACTGCCACCATGAGATGTCCAAGTAAATAAGAAAAACAAGAATTTAAATAATACATCAAGAGCCACATATCGGCAATCCCAGTTGACATGCCGATGTGCACAGAGGAAATTCCACACGATCCCACGTCTACATAAAGCGCTATCTGCCGTCTATGAAGGCTGACCTATGGAGGCGGTTTTCTCCATGATAGGTAATTCATTGACATTCGGTCTGTTGACTTTGGGTGTTATTTCCGTGCTATTTGAGCAATGTTCAGAGGGGTCTTGCCTAATAATTTTCTCAATTTTCTGACTTCTTTAATAATCATTGCTGAGCATATATGTATATAATGACACATATGTATACATTTATGTTTATTATTTTAGTTATTTGTATACTCTAAATATAAACCCTCTGTCAGAGGTATAGCTGGTAAAGATTTTATCCCGTTATATAGATTTCCTCTTCACTGGCATAATGGTTTTCTTTGATGTAGAAAAACTTTTAAAGGAATGTAACAGGAAGCTATCATCCTGGGGGAGGCAACACAGACTCAGAAAGACAACCCTCTTCGTCATACATAGGCACTAGCTTGGAAATCTACATGTGCACACTTCCATCTGAAAATTCAGTCAGCTCAAGAAACTAATAAATGGACATGGGTGTGTCCATTGCATCGTATCACTGCAAGTTGAATACTTTGATGGAACGTATTGTAGCTTACAGTGATATGACGGGAAATGAGAACATGAGACCATGAAGGTTTAAATGTGGGTGGGGAATGGGCTATAGAGGGTTAAGGAACTCTAACGGCCTTTAGAAAATGCCACGTGGGAATTTACCACTATAGAAAAGCTTCTTAAAAATGTATCCATTAAAAAAAGACATTGAAAGAAGTTACCCTCTAACAGAGGGGTGGGAATCATCCATTCTAGACATCATAGGCTAATGAAAACAGCGCAAAACAAAACAACAACAAATCTCAATGTCAGGGATGTACCCCCTCCCTGGAAGCTGTTGGCTTGGTATCACAGAGACCCTCAAACGATACTAGCCATTGTCCATGCTCTTGGCGACCACCAGAACTCGATGGTGAGACCCTATTGTTGAAGACACGACATACATGAGCCGTACATTAAACAAGGAAAAAGCAAGCTGGTGCTCAGAGCCTCACCTCCACTGTTTAGAATTCATAGTTCTAGAAGGAGCTAGGCAGCCAGAAGAGGGAATTTAGCATGACCCTGATCGGCTGGGAATCCTGTCAACAGCTGGCCTTGCAAGATACACCCACTGTTCAGTAATGGCACAGATATTATGGGAGTAACCAACTACTCGATAATTGGATTTAATTCCCATTCCTAGGGTGGAACGCATATCCGACATTGATATCATCAGGCTTAGAAACCTGACGCTAAACAGATATAGGCGAGCATCTAATACTAGTATTCTACTAATTATCTGTCATAGGCTGGGAAAGGTACCACAAGCCTTTAATTCTGCCACTCAGGAGACAGAGGCAGGGGAATTTCTGTGAGACTGAGATCGAGGTTAGCCTTGTCTATGTAATCAGTTCCAGGGAAGCTGGGACTATAGGAAAAGCCTGTGTTAAAAAAAAGACAAAATAATAATAATAATAATAGAGGAGGAGGAGACGGAGAAATATTTAGCATATTTAACTGACTCTTAATGACTCTTACATCCAGAGGTTAATGCATCCCTCAATTCTTAGCACAGAGGATTACACAGTGGATGAGAGTTAACACAAGCAACCACAACTTGCCAACTTGTGCAAAATAACAGCTTGAGAATTGCTTATTGCTGAATTGCACACCTATAATCAAACTTCTGCCTCCCAATTTCTGGGTTCGTTGCAGAAGACGGGGCAGAAAGATTGGAAAAGCCAGAGGTGTCAGATGAGCACAAGGAAACAGAGCCATCCAGACAGGTGGTCAGTGACTCATATGAGGACCACATTCACAAGTTCTATGCAAACTTAAACCAGCCAAAATCCCAGCATAGACATTAGGAAGTTGATAAGCAGTTTCAGCTACATGTAGGGAAATTGTAGCAACACATGGCTATTAAGAAGGGCAGTGGGAGTCTCTTTGAAGCATAGGATTCTTGGTAGGTTAACCAGGCTTCTACGGAGGGTCTTTGGAGGCAGAAATTAGACTGTATAGGCCTTTAACAGATTATATTAATTGGAGAAGAGTTTAATAAAGAGATATGGGGATAGGGGAGGGGATCTAAATACCATCAAATTATCTCGTATGAAAACCATAAAGGTTTTCTAAAAGAAGGAAAAAATAGGTCAAAGGGGCCTGAAGAGAAAGTTCAGCATTAAGAGCACTTGCCACCCTCACAGAGGACTTGCGTTTTCTTCCCAGCACCCAAATGGAGGCCCCAAAGAAACCTTGGCTTTGGTTCTACTGGATTCCACACTCCTTTACGGCCTCTGTGGGTAGTGCACGTAAATGTGTCCAAAACAGTCATACACATAAAATTACACAAACAAATAATATTAAAAAGAACTTTAACAAAATGAGGCGTTACCCGACCACATCAGACTTGTGCTAGAATGAAGAACTGGGAGGACACCTAGCATTTAACGTAAAAAAATGGACCCGCATAGTGAGTTTGTTTGGTCAGGTCTTTTACAGATCTGTCTTTAGAATGGGCCCACACCCATCCTTTTATTCGAACACCTACCCCAGAGTGAATTTGGGAACTACGAACCTGGATTCACCTTTATCTTTTCAGAGAGTCTTGACTTTTGATCCCTAAGCCGAAAATATCTCACGGACACAAGGTCAAGGAAACTTCTCAATGCTCTCTGCTTGCAAACATGAAGATGCTGGTTTCAGGTCTTGGATATGACCAGCAGTCATTCAGCATCTTGAGGAAAAGCCAAAGCAGTATCCAGAGGGATCATGGTCAGGTGGTCGGGTCTCAAAAGCACATGCCTACCTAAGCTTGCTTACGTTATGAACAGTAGCTTTTTGGTGTGATGTTAAGTAAAATTCAATAGTCTAGCTTCTGAACCTACTGTCGGTCATTTTGATAAAAAATTAAAATATTGAGTACATGCAAGGGATTTGACACTTTCCGTCCAGTTCTTAGAGACGTCAGTCGATGAGTTTACATTGGCTTCATGAGTATAATCGTGAAACTATACTGGTCTGTTGGACTGTTTTAATATCAACATATTCTCAATTGATCGGTGCTCTAGTTTACAATCTGCTTTCCAGAAAAAGAAAAGAAGTAAAATATATTGGTTGAGAATAACCAGTGTCTTAATTCAACTTTGGTAAATGTAGACGAATTTGGTGAGGAAATAATTGAAACAGGATATAGTTATTGTATTCGTAAATGGCCTTGAGCAGACAAACACATATGGTTGTTCTAAATGACAATGTTAGTAATAAAATTGTCTCTTATGCAGAGCTCATTTGCAGATATTTTAGAAATCGTGATGTACATGATGTACAACCTGATGCCCTGAACAGAAATTCCAAAGAAGAACCAGATTTGCTGGATAAAGCCCCAACGTGACACATGACTTAGCCTTCCTCAGATGACATACTGCGATCTTGTTCATGGATGAGCATTCCCTCATTCGACGTGCTTCCCATAAGTCAGGACCGTTTATCAAATCTTAACATGAGTGTCGGGAGCCAACTTGACATGAGCATAGGAAAAAAGAAGCGTGCCCCTTTAAGAGCTTCTGAGCTCTCTGCTTCAGCGGTTTGAGCTGACAGGCTGTGCCTCCATGATAAATCAGGTCTTCTAGAAAGTTAGTTTCGGTTCGGTCTTGGGGCACTGGAGTCGCTGAGGTAATGCAGCAACGTGCTGCGTCCTTAGTTCCTTTCTGTTAGCAAAATATCCTTGGTGATTCCTTGGTTACCCCTGATCAATTTCCTATATAAGATCTGTGTTCCTCACAACAAAAAGCCATTCTGTGATTGCTCACCTGACTGTTAAGAATTAAACTTTTTATAATAAAATCAAGACCTTTGTCTTGGCTCTTCTCTTGTTGAAGCTCTAAGCCTGGTGGGCTTGGGGGGTGTTCGACAAATGAGACCAGCATGCCATAAGTATCAGGACAGGACCGTTTATCAAATCGTAACATGAGACCAGCACCATCAGGGTGAAGAAATCATCTATTTTCCCTGACTCCACTTTGTGCCTTGACAGGCTCACTCGCTTTAAAGGTTTCCCCCTCATCCTCTGCCTCTGACCTAATCCAAGTGATTTGATTCATGGATGATTAAATCAATAGAACGTGTGTGTGTGTGTGTGTGTGTGTGTGTGTGTGTGTGTTGTTAAATAAAGCACCTACTGTGTATTGCATATAAAGGTAATGTTAAAATGTTAAATGCGACTAGTTACAAATGTGTAGGTTGAATGGAAATCTTGGTTTTCCTTATTTAATTCTTCCTTCTTTTGTCTTATTCAGGGATGAACTTAGGAATTTGCACATCTTAAGCAATAACACTCCGACTGATACTTATCCACAGCCCCAAATCGCAGATCATCTCTTTGAGTTTAACTGCAGTTGTCGAAAATGAACTTAGGAATTTGCACATGTTAAGCAATAACACTCCGACTGATACTTACCCACAGCCCCAAATCGCAGATCATCTCTTTGAGTTTAACTGCAGTTGTCGAATGTCCCCCACAGAGAGGGAAACATGAGCCACGACATTGTGCAACAGATATTCATGTTGTAATGGACATGACATTGAATATCATCGAAGAGACCAGTTAGATGACTCAAAACTTCAGAGTCTGTCCCTAAAATAATGACCAGAAAACACCCAAGTCATCACATGTCTGTTAATCCGTGATGGAATTTGACAGCTTATGAACAGACAATGAAATTGGTGGCAGGTGATAATTAATGCCCCATCTATAGATGAACATTCAAAGTTGCTTATCCTTGGCACTAGGAATAGGCAGCAGTCTCTGCATTAACCACTTTGCACAGTAATTTAAGAGGCTTGTCTGACTAAGGTTTAGAGCAACGCATAAACGTATATA
>NW_008327925.1:14536-15277 GCF_000622305.1 Nannospalax galili
ATGTAAATTATAAGGGAGTTTTGGAAAGAATATTTAGCAAACCAGAAAGAGCAAGTCCTTGCATAAGGCCATCTTACACATGGATTTTGGATATGTCCGCTGTACAATCATGAGTTACCTGGTGTGTATCAGGCTTTATATCCAGTCAAGAGAGTGATTGGTTGCCCCACAAGACATGTTGCTATTTCACCATTCACGCCCTCTCGTTGGGCAGGTCTGAAGTGTAATATTCAGGGTACATTCATGGTCATATGTTTTCCTGCAATACTGAGCATATCATCTTCACAGGACTATGACATATAGATGGTGGGGGAGGGAGTCTCTTGGACAGCTCAAACATAATTTCTCTATGCCCTTCAACCAAAGTATGTTTCTTTCCACAGCATTTTAATATCTAATTGCTATCAAAGCACTGTTTCAAGTTGTGTTACTTTCCCATATTACTCGCTGAATGGCACATAACTCCACATGAACTCCTCTTAAGGAGAACCACATAAACTTTAACAGAGAAAAAGAGTGGAAAAACAATAAATAAAACAGAAATGCATTACAAACTACAAATATGCAATGCAGAAGTGAACGCATGAAACCAGAAAAAGGCGGGAGAAACTTCTGGGTAATAGTTCAGAATATGGACTAATATTATGTGCGTTTAAGTCAGAATATTAAAAGAGAGGCTTTACCTCAGACAGAGAAATGAAAGATCTTCAGGACTTAATGGTGGGACATGAAGGAAGGTTA
>NW_008327925.1:15310-20179 GCF_000622305.1 Nannospalax galili
TATATATATAATAGCCTTGTACAGGTATGAGATAATGAAAGGAAACATATACTCAGCCAGACTCTTAGATGGTGGAAAGAGGTCAATCCAAGCAGCTTCCAAAAGGCATCAGCCATGAAGCACAGTGATCTAACCCCAGCACAACCCTCCATCCCAAACCTCAAGCCCAGTCATAGCTCTCCTTGAATGAATCCATCACCTCATTACTTTATGACTGAGTTTACAGAGGCCAGGTACCATCTTCAGAGACACTGTATTGTCAAAACCTGAGCGTCACTGGGAGACAGGGGTGAGTTTACTCCCACACTTTAGGGATTCTAAATTTGTCCGATTATTGCCATTGTTTGAAAGCAAACACAGAGAGTAAGTTGTGGAAGTAAGAAATGGTACTGGAGGACAGGCCAACAAGATAGTGCAAACACCAGGAGGCGTCACTCAGACGGGATGTCCCTCCATCTGTGGCCAGAAGGACATTTTTTAAATCATAGAATTACCAGCGGGCTCCATACACTTGTGACTGAGGCCTGCAGCCGAATCAGATTTCACGATCACGCACCTGTTGCTCACTGTTGTAGATTCTGATATGTGTGAACTTCCAGAGCTTACAAATGAAGCCATTGTCTGGATCCCACCCGAAGAAGAGCAAGTATTCGTTATGCCTATCAAGTACGAAAGAGGTCTTCTGACTGGACGAACCTGAGGATTGTGTCAGCCCCAGTCAGTGTTCTCAGGAGACACTCCGCAGCTAAAACATGGGTCACACCAGCGGTTATGATCAGTCTCCAGGGGGTGGATCTACTCAGCTCACAGTATACAAAGCCCACTGTGACCAGCAGAGGCCCCGTTGTACAGTGGAGAACAGTGTCCATGAAGAGAGCTGTAAGGAATATCAAACACCTGTCCAATACACAGTAAATGCATAAAACACAGGAAACAGGGGACTCTTGATTCATCTGGCCCTCTTTTCTTTTACACAATTCTGTACAGTGGAGAACAGTGTCCATGAAGAGAGCTGTAAGGAATATCAAACAACTGTCCAATACACAGTAAATGCATAAAACATAGGAAACAGGGGACTCTTGATTCATCTGGCCCTCTTTTCTTTTACACAATTGGCATTCTGAAATTTTTACTTCCAAGAAAAACGCTCCTCGGATAACTTGCATTTTCCCTTTTTTATTTCCTGTTGGCTTGATATGATTCCTTTTATATCTCCATCTTTACTAGAATATTTAAAGTGCCATATTTACAAGAGAGAAAGTTCTCAAAACCAGAAATACAAGTGGCAAAGAAAAAACCTAATAAGTTTTTCGATATCCTTGGTTGTCATGGAGATGCAGATGAGAACTCTTTCTTTACAATATGTTCTTTGCTAAGACAGAATGACTGTGATGAGCAGTGGAGCCGACAACCAACGCTAGTGTGGATGCATAGGGGCACCTTTAGGAATTCTTTGTGGGACTGTCAACAATTTCAGCCCCTTTGAAAATCAGTCTGGAGGTTTCTTCAATAGATAAAAATAAAACCAACATATGACACCGGTGTCCTGCTCATTAGATTTCTGACGAGGAAAATTAACCTAATGTGGAGCTTATAAGTTCATGTAACTTTGTTTTGTAGAGCAAATGAACACATCCATTTGATAAGGACCTCATATTCCCCTAATTAGAATGAATGCTTGTTCATACAAGTAGACGTACCAGTGAGGATTTTAGAAACTGCTATTTGTAATCAAATCATAAAGGTCATTCTGAGCTCAGTCTCAGGCTGAGATGATACAAGGCCCGGCAACCCCAAAATCCGCAGTCTTTGAGAACCATGGGAAAGGCTGCCTCTAGCAGTGGACATTCAGAAAGGACCAGCTACCCTGTATCTTGTTTGTTAAAATAGCTAAGATTGCATTATCATCAGCATGTTACTGGGAAGTTACCCCACAATTTCATCAAATATATTCATCTCTGTAAAATGCTCCTGCTTCAGTTACATCTAATAACCTAAGGGGCATGTGCAGTGCAGAGTTTGAATTCTCAAACTGAAAAACGATCACTGCCAACGGACAAAGTGAGAAATCCAATAAGCGCCGTGTGTGTTTCGAGTTCGTGCCTCAATTTCTCAAGAGCAAAGTTTTTCCTCAGACTGTGGACTCTGGCTGGTGCATAATAATGACTTCCTCTGGATCCTACGTATGGAGTGTGACTTCTGAAAGGGTCAGCTGAGTGTGGGATCAGTTCCAGTAACATATGTAAAGTGTTTACATCTGATGATAGAAATTCTCTCTCAAAGTGCATTTATTGGGGTTCCAGTCAGAATAGTTAGGGAAAGGAAAGAGACTAGAAGTTCCTCAGCTGATGGGTGGATATTGAAAAGGTGGTATGTATATACAGTATAATGTTACTCAGACGTAAGCAAAAACAGAATCATGAAATGTTTAGGTAAATGGATGGAACTAGAAAAAAATGTAATGGAAGGAGGTCATCTAGTTCCCAAAAGACTAGTGAAACATAATCTCATATGTGAATCAAGCTCAGCTTTGAATCTTTTGTTTTGTGTTTAGATTGGATCCATTACGAAGCCTGAAGTTTAGGAATGGGCCATTATTTGCAGATGGACCCGTTCAAGGAAAGGAGCCGTTAGAACACGGGGAACATGAATGATGCTGGAACATGTTCAAAGCAGAAGTTCAAACAAGAAGATGCTCAGGGATGGGAAAATTAAAGAAGGCTTCATTAAAATGGAAGGGCAGAGAAAACGGTCTATGGTAACCTACTATTTGGAACCCAAAGGAGAAATTATGATAAGAAGGGATACTGAAAATACTGATATGAAAAATAAATATGACGGGGCTGCAGAGGTGATTTAACGGTTAAGAGCGCTGGTTGCTCTCACAGAGGACCCAGGTTCGATTCCCAGTCCCCACATGGTCACTAACCACCATCCTAACTCCAGTTCCAGGGGATCTGACGCCCTCTGCTCACCTCCACAGCGGTGTATGACACAGTAGCACTAACACACATGCAGGCAATTCAGTCGTACACATAAAATAAAAATAACAAATAAAATATTGTTTAAAAGAAGAAAAAGCTGGGGTAGATGACACTTCATATTTATGGTTTAAGGTGAGAGGTGGCAGGTAGAGGAGAATAGGGATTAGAAAGTGAGTTAACCCACACTAAGTATGACTAAATGAGCACATGTTGATGGTTAGATATCAAGTAGTTAATCTAAATTGAGCATCCTCTATGCTATCTTGTTACGTAGAACTAGAATTGGCCGCACAGGATGCTAACAGATACAGAGTCTCCATGAATTGACCCAGCATTGAAATTTAAAGCATCAGGGTGTCAACTGTTGCAATATTTCTTGTCAATGTATTATGAAGTCTCTTCAACACTGTAGGTTGCTTTTAGAAGATGAGTATAGTGAGAATTTCAAACTTGCATGAAATATTCAATTTCTGAGAGTTATTTCTTTACAGGCACTCCATGATCTTTCAGGTCAACCCCTTCAAGTCTACCCCGTAGACAACTCATTTTGGAGCGATTATTCACATTATACTGACCCTTCAAATTTTAAATATCCTGCTTATCTTTTGGGATTAAGAGAATTGCAAAGAAAGAAGTAGACAAAAGCGGGAGGGTTACAAAAAGGTGACACGCGTTATCTACGTGTGTTACACTGTTAGTGAAAATAAGTGACTAATAAAAAGTTTTTAACGGGCTGGAGAGGAGGCTCAAGGGCTAAATACTCTTGCTGTTCTTTCATAGGACCCGGGTTCAGTTCACAGTACCCACATGTGGTTCATGTCCGAAACTCGGTTTCCAGGGGATTTAACAACCTATCTGGTTTTCATGGTGCACAGATATACATGTGAACATGCATATATACGTAAAGGAAAACAAATTGATTAAATATATATACAGAGAAATGATAGGTGATAGCTCAAGTTACAAACTTGAAGATTATACTGCTAATTTCAAAATAATCGATAAAAAAGTAGTGACATGAAGCCTAGAATGTACATAGAAGCAGAAATAAGTCTTTAAATATAAATAAATCTGTGAGAACCACTTGAATTCTACTGTTGAATTGAGTCACTACTTTTAAACATGTTTGGTTATAATGTAATATTATATACTATATAATGTTGCAAAGTAAATGTGCAAAGTTGATACATTTTCTTTTATCTGTATCAACCTTAACATATTTTCCTTATTTAGTTTTATGACAATGTCTCCTACTGTCCAAAATACTTTGTCAGCCCGGAAAGGTGTCACATACTCCAGAGGCAGAGGCTGGGTGACCTCTGCAAGACTGAGGCTAGCCGGGTCTACACAGTGAGTTCCAGGCCAGCTGGGTCTAGAGGGAGATCGTTAAAAAAGACCAAAAAATCTTTCACAATATATGGTCATTTTGTTTTCAAAATCATCACTCATACCAATGACTCGGCCACGTACCCACGTTGTGTAGAGAACAGCTCAATCCTATTTATGCCTCAGAAGATTGATGAGGACAGGTGACCTTTCACCAGCAAAATATTGTCACGTACATTGTTTTAGAACTGTCCTGGTAGTCAATCCCAACCCTCTCTGGAAAACTCATTGTACTATTTCTTGGTAAAGCTAGTTCAGCGATTTTATGGACCAAATCAGCAGGGTTATTGTTATTCAGGTCAGGAGTGTGTGTCCAATTCAATTACTCCATTGCTTATCAATATTCAGTTTGTCAATCATTTTCACATTCCGTAAAGTAATATATACGATGTGGATGCTAATTGAAGTTGCATTGTTTTCTGGAAAAAAAGAGATGAATCACGGTTTTCTCTGTTTCCGTTTTTAAGATGTTCTCTGTGATCTTGCTCTCCAAATCATG
>NW_008327925.1:21178-28168 GCF_000622305.1 Nannospalax galili
CCCAGTCACCACCCATCAAAGAAGTTTCTTTTTCAAGAGACGGAAATTATTACGGTTATACCATTGGGCACACACAGAGACTGTCTGTGAGTTTCCCAAGCTCAAGTGGGACTTCTAGCATGTAACCTCTACACCTAAGGCTCACGGAACACACAACAAGGGTTGAAGAAAACACTAATGAACCTTTCAGTTCTCATCAAGGAAGCTCCATCATGCAACGGACGGCCACGAACACCAAAGGACACGAACAGCCAAGTCACAGACAATAAGAGTCTGCAGAGTGTGGGTCCTTGGACAGGACTCCTGTATTAAAATCCACCCACCCAGGGCCCAGGGACTGTTGTGGAAGAGAGGGAAGACAGATTGTAAGAGCCAGGGAGGAGGTGCAGGACCATACGGAAACAGAGTCTTATATGAGCCTGGAACCTTTCTCATATGAATCTACAGCAATGGTGTCAGCATGCACAAGTCCCACGCAATCTCATGCGGACAAAAAACCAGCATGGAAGTGTGGAAATGGGCAGCAGGCCCCAGTCTTAGTCCAAGAATTATTGACGGTTGATTACTGCTGGGTGAGAAAGAGCCGATCTTCTTAAAGGGAGGGACTCTAGATAGGCTGACTAGAGCTCAGCGGCTGAACTTGCACTGAACAGACATCGGAGGACACTAACTTGACATGCTAGACCTTAATACAAATGACAGAATGGATGAATTCCAGCGGAAGGGGAGGTATCGGAGGGCGCCAGTTGGGAGTGGGTTATAAGGATGATTCAGATGTTCTGTATGAAATACACAAAAATTCAATAAAAAGTTCAAAAATAAAGTATTCAAATTCAAATAAAAGTAAGACGAATTGGTCAGCTCGGTTTAATACTATATGCATTTAGCAGAGCACTATGACCTCTGACCCGTCTAGTCACAAGTTCCTAGGCTTGATACCAGCATCAGGTTTAGCCTCTGAAGTGGACCTCAAAGGAAATCATAAAGTGGTGGTTTATTCCCATAACGTCTTGCAAGGCCAGCAGTCGTAAGTCGGAGACTTCACAGGTGTGCAAGGTTGATGGTTACATGTCTCTTCCAGTAGGACACGTAATGACATCCTGCATTACGTAAGCTTACCAGGGGCAAGGGCCTGGATTGTTTGAGGGTGTATGGAACCAAGTTCATCTTGGAGAACCAACATGTTTTATAGTCATTAGCTATAAAAACAGGGGTGAGAGTTTACACACAGTTGCATAACTGAATCAAAGAGAGCTGCATCTCTAAAAGGGCACCCGATCGTGGGCGATAGTCACAAAACCAGAATGTACATGGGGTACATTGCTTAACCTGAAGGCTGGTCAGAGATTTCCACGGTGTCTTCTTGGGGGAATTTGGTAGTTCTGAGGATCTCTGCGTCAGACAGACAGGTTCTCGGTCCGTTTCAGGCAGCGTGGAAGGCCGGGGAGTCTGTTTTAACTATCTTTATTGCTAATAAATGCGTGGGAAGATGAATCTAACTTCTCTGAAGCACTGAATGGCTCATTTCACTTTCAAACATTCCATTGTTTCAACACACTTTTTGACAGGCTGTGTCTGAAAGAGCTTCTTTTTCACAGAGGAAATTGCTCCACAGTGCTTATGGTTCATGCTATAGATGCCCTTTACCCCGGAGCACTCCCAGAAACTCATTATATGGACCAGGCTGGCCTTGATCTCACAGAGATCTCTTAGAGATTTCACAGGGAGCTTATCTCTGCCTCCTGAGAATTGGGATTAAAGGTGTACACCCTGTCGCTCAGCCGGATTCTCTTAATTCTAATTCCATTACTAATTAACAATCACAAAACATCCTGGGAGCTAAGTACATCCTCTAAGTAGACCTGTGTTCAGTATGCCACAGACACCATGAATGAACCTCATATTCCAGGAAAAATCATTCCTTCTACACGCTTACCGCATAGTCATAGTCTTGTTTCATGGTTGACAGATACTTGGATTCGTTATGCAGATTACCAATTGTGAATACTGTTATAATAATCCTTGACTTTTATATAGATATATTTTACAACACACAAGGGAAATATTCGGTTTTGAGAATAATGAGAATATATCATTGACAAGAAAGTGGATAGAAGTTGTGATTTGAACAGTTGGCAAAATATATCGTCATATTAACAACTCATAACAACTCTTTGTCATTAACAGCTCTGTTTATCTCATATCTGTTGCGTAGATTTTATTTAGGTGCATATATATGTGTCTATATGGTGATGCATGTTACTAGAGGTGAACACAGGCGATCAAAGGCAGGACTGATTAGAGGACAGGTAGAAAGCATGGTGTATATACTCGAAATATATCACGTAAATGAATGAAATGGTTCTTATGAGATACAGTACTTTGTAAGATGAATATACAACTATAAAAATTAGTAAAAGAAGGTGGAATACATTTTAAAAGGGAAATGAGATATACCATATCAAAAACTTAACAGTACGATAGATAAAAATTGATTTTCTAAAATTATATCTCAATTCTATGCAAGAATCATGAAAAATTAGGGTGAAAGTATCTTTTAGTTCCTTACTTCAAACTTTTTTAAAAGTTTTGACTTTTTGGCTGGTGAACATGACAGGGCACAGCTGTAGAACAAGCAGGATTTGCTTTGACTCATTTATGATATCTAGATTTGCAAAAACACCCAAAATATCATTGACAACACAAAATACTGTTCATAGCCTAAGCTATAAAGAAATGATCTTTTGGATGATCATACGATGGTAACCATTAGAGGAGTTCAAATGCATTCTGTGTAATAAACTGCAATATTACTCATCAATTCCATACGCAATGTTACAAAACCTCCCGTGGTTTTGAGAAATTCAGTTTGCTCTATAATGGTAGCATACATTTTTCTGGTCGTTTACTCAATCCAAATATACAGTTTTTTTTTTTTTTCGTTCTTTTTGAGACAGGGTCTCCCTGTAGCCCCAACTGTCCTGGAACTCACTATGTAGACCAGGCTGGCCTCAAACTCACAGAGATCCGCCAACCTCTGTCTCCCGAGTGCTGGGATTAAAGGTGTGCGGCACCACGCCCGGCCCAAATATACAGTTTTATTGTGAGTGATAATAGAAGATATTTTCTAGAGCGACCACTGAACATGACTCCCTGGTGTATGGGAGCGATTTCAATGTATTTAAATCTCAATTTGTTCTTTCAGCACGCTTCTCCATTTTAACGCCTGATTATGAAAAAATGAAAATGACTTTCAGTCCACAGGTCCTTAAAACTGAAAGTGTTTATTGCTGTGCATTAGATAACCATGATCTGATTATTAAATGATCGATGACGGAGAGTTTCTTTTTTGATAGGAGAGATGTTAATTCTGTACCGCTGTGTAATTATAATAAACTGTAGTATTTGTTCAAAAGTAGTAATCTCTTGTCGCTATAGGATTAACTCTGATACTACCTTACAAGCGTTGGAATAGATTGTACCGATAACCTCGTTTGATTGTAGGAGATTTTGATACTCATTCTTGATTTCTTTAGAGACCGTTGCATACATTTTTCAGTTCGGGATTGAAAATATTGGGCATGTTTTGTAAATGTTGTTATTTTTGAAAGAATGTTTGACTCCCTTCTTCTGACACAAGAGAGAAGGAATTATGGTGATTTTGCATCTTGCAAATAATTTTAAGTCAAACAGATCTACCATAGATTTTTATTCTAAAGTTCAATTGTTGATTTTCAGGTACAAATACATGCGAATGGGATATTGAAATAATTCCTTTTGCAGGAATCATGCCCCATCAGCAATGATGTAACTTTCCGTATTTGGTGTGGGAAATTAGAAATCCCAGAATTCAGTTAATTGACATGTACACCTATTACATCTGCGTAACGTACAGTTACTAAATTTTTCTGTTAACTACGTCAACTCATAAATCTTTCATCTTGATTTTATAAATCTTCCAACTTTTCTCACTTGTTAGTTGCTTAAAGGTGAGGAATAGTTTAAAAGCACATTTACATAACCATAAACAAAAACATCAAGCTATGAATAACAATTTAGACATAGCTGAATTAACTATAGGTATATTTTTTTCACATGCTATGGATGAATAGTCTGTAATCATATGGAACATTTTTAACTTCTCTTTAATTTATTCCTCCTTTCTATAAAAATGTACCTGATTCAAAGCTATTTCCAGAAAGAGGTATTTTATCTGACTCACGGGAAAGGGACATCAAGATGATGAAGATGCTGTACATTAAATACACAAAAAATTCAAAAATGCTAAATGAAATGTACAAATATGAGACCATTTTCTTCCTTACTGTATTTCGTTTTAAATCTAAAGTCTTTCACGTCATTCCTTAAACTCTTAAATACTAAACAACCCAGTGTTGAAAGGTCTTGGAAACCTCTTTCAAAATTCTTCTGACCCTGAAAATACGTATTCATTGGAGCACTGCACATGTTCTTGTGGATTGTATTAGTAATTCGATAATCACAGATTGTAGGTTACTAACAGGAAGAAGCAAAGAGCGGGCAAACGTTCAAAGAAGTCTCTGCAAATGAAGGGCGTTCTCTAGCTGATGTATGAGCTGAAAAGCGTTGAAAGACAGTCTCATAGGACATCTTTGCCCATCATATGGGGCTATGTTCTCTGTGATGTATAGTAACATGAAACCTTTCACTTACCTGCTATTATGACCCTGACCACCTGTATTGAAAACATTCCCTGTCCCCCATTTTTTTTCATATATTGGGAAACAGCTGACATATTGGTATTCCAGAGAGGTTCCCAAAATTTGAGAATGGGTGCCATGTCGTTTTCTTACACTGGCGTGCTCAGTTCTCTTACTTATTTGAATAAAGTTCTGTACAGAACGTTTTCATCCTATTTACGTCTCAAAATACTGATGTGGACATGTCCCACTTTACTGTTTAAATATTAACTATGTGTCACTCCAGAAATGTAGTGTGACTCAAATGGAACACACGCGAGGAAAGTCATTGTACAACTTTTTGATACATTTCATATTTTGATTTAATGGATCTAGAAACTATTCCCATTTTCCATTCCCTTTGGTTGGGTGTGTGAAATGAATTCACTCCTATGCTTTGTATTATCAAACTCAACTTTGCTAGTCATTTAAAAAAATATTTCTACTGATATTTCATACATTGGATTTTGATCAACTTCAGACCTCCTCCACCACCTCTAAATAGAACCTCAATTTCTTATCCTCTAATTGTTGTTCTCTATCAGTCTTTAAAAGTCTGTTCAGTCAGGGCTGGAGAGATGGTTCGGCAGCTAACAACACTGGATGTTCTTGCAGAATGCCTGGGTTCGAATCCCAGCACCCACATGGCAGCTAACTGTCTATAACTCCAGCGCCAGGAGATCAGATGCCCCTCTTGTATCCTGCTGAGGCATTGCATGACACTGGTACACTTATGTTACATACAGGCAATACACCCACACACATAAAAGAAAAGTAATTTTTAAAAAGTCTATTCAGTCAATTTTGTGTTCCTCAAACATCCAATGGAGCCTGGTCAACCTAACCCCGTTTAGACTCTTAAAATAAGCTTCCTGTCATGGAAGACATAAAGTTCCATTAGTTTCTCTGCTAGGCCTGGGCACAATGATGAAATGATGGAGTGGGAAGCAAGACCCACAACTGGTCCGCTTTCAAAAAGTAACAGCCTACACTGTACTCGGTCTTAAATGTGACATGGACATCACACCCCACCCTGCAGGGCTCAGGGATCTTCACTGCAATTGGGTTTGAAAGATTGCAACAAATAAAGGTGGAGGATGAGCATAGGGAATGTGTGTTTTCCAAACAGCTGGTCAGTTACACATACAAAGTTACATCATTTGGGAAAGAATGCACAAACTCTGCTCAGGCTGAAGCAAGAGAAATTGCAAGTGTGGGGCGGGAAGATGGGACTTAAATCCCAGCACGAACTAAGGGGATGCAAAAAGCACGTTATAGCTGCTGGCAGAGAAAGACACCGTTTTCTTCAAGGGTGTGACCCCGGCTCTGGAGATCATGCTCGAAAGTTGGTACAACACTCAAGCACATTTAGGCAGCATTAACGAAATGCTCTGAGAAGACAAAGAATAGGACTTGGGGGAATTTAGTATGAATGATTTTAACATAAATAATCAATATAGATATTGCTAAAGTAGAAAATGTTTCACGGACAACTTCATCTGGGGAAAACTATAAAATATAATGCACAAACTCTGCTCAGGCTGAAGCAAGAGAAATTGCAAGTGTGGGGCGGGAAGATGGGACTTAAATCCCAGCACGAACTAAGGGGATGCAAAAAGCACGTTATAGCTGCTGGCAGAGAAAGACACCGTTTTCTTCAAGGGTGTGACCCCCGCTCTGGAGATCATGCTCGAAAGTTGGTACAACACTCAAGCACATTTAGGCAGCATTAACGAAATGCTCTGAGAAGACAAAGAATAGGACTTGGGGGAATTTAGTATGAATGATTTTAACATAAATAATCAATATAGATATTGCTAAAGTAGAAAATGTTTCACGGACAACTTCATCTGGGGAAAACTATAAAATATACTTATCACATATAACATCTAATTGAAGGTCATTTGCATACCAATTAACAAATTAAAGCTTCATCAGCAATTAAATAAATACATTGCTCAACCATATTTCTTCACTCAGTTTCTGTTTATATTTACAGAGTGTGAATCAATCCCCTTAATATTTCTATCACTAACTTGATCTTATGAATTGCATTTGCTGGATATTTAAAAATATATCCTGGGAGCCAGGCATGGTGTCGCATGTCTTTAATCCCAGCACTCGGAGGCAGAGGCAGGTGGATCTCTGTGAGTTTGAGGCCACCCTGGTCTCCATGGTGAATCCAGGACAGACCCTGGTGAATGCAGGGAGACCCTGTCTCAAAAAGACCTATCTATCTATCTATCTATCTATCTATCTATCTATCTATCTA
>NW_008327925.1:28843-33827 GCF_000622305.1 Nannospalax galili
CTATCATCTCTCTCTCTCTCTCTCTATATATATATATATATATATATGTCCTGGAGATGGAGAAATGACTCAGGATTTAAGAGCACTGCCTGCTCTTGCAGAGGACCCAGGTTTGATTTCCAGCACCCACATGGTGGCTAACAACTGTCTGTACCTCCAAAGCTAGGATATTCCATCCTGTTCCTCTGACCTCTGTGGGCATTGCAGGACTCTAATTGTAGGAGAAACAGAAGGAAAATGTGTTACAACTTCCTCTTTTTCTGTGTTTTATGTCCTACGGTTCCCGTTTTTAAAAGTTAGACTAGTATTTCTATTAATTTCATGTTTGGAAAACAAATTTAATTCTGTTTTTATAGCTAGCTAATAAATATTGGAAAATGTGCCCAAATGTTTAGCTGTCACAAAATACAAATGAAAACTCCTCTAATATTCGGTTTTTCAGCAGTTAGAATGTCTTCCTGGTGGTAAAGCAGTCTGCATTTTGAAAGTCACATCTAGAACATGCGTAATCCAGATCCTGGTGGACTAAGGAGACCACAAGGGGTAAAGTTTGTGAGTCACAAGGAAACCAGCCCAGCGATGTCCTTCCAATGGTGCAGTAATAGTATTTTATTCTTGGGGGTAACCAACAACCCTGTAAGTGAACTACAGTTCTGTCAGTAGGAAAGATCTCATGCGGGGTACTGTAAATCTAGTCAGACACCCGTGACTGGACATACCATAAACACCAGGCAAATGTCTTCAACTTTCATTTCTAAACTGATACGATATCTAAATTTATCCTAAATATATTCACTTATATTTACAGATATATGTACCTTGACGTTGACTCTTGGTTTTTCAACAGATCAAGATTTTTACAGAATTCAACAACTGGTAACACTTACAGAGTAAGTGACCGTGTGTTGCCCAGTCCTAATCGATACATTTACAAGATCACTTCTGCAACTAAGAATCAGAGAACTTCAAAGTAGCAGGGACAGAAAGATTGTCAGAGCCCAAGGAAAGAATGCCTTCTGCTAAATGCTTTCCAGATGTGAAATGTAAACTGCACTTGTGAAATTTCAATAATAAAATGGCTTTCAGAAGTCCTGCCTCAGGAAATACAGACATGCCCGGGGGAGTGCGGGTAATTTCACAGTGACCCACTTCTAGACCAAGGTAATCAGTAGCTATTGGGAGAGGAAGAGACATTTAATCTTCAAGGGCATGCTCTCTGAGAGATCGCCAGTGCCAACCGGTCAGCCCTAAACACATGCGTGTGCCAGAGTACAGTAAGGGGAACCGATTATACATGCACACAAATTTATACATTTGAAAGAAATGTAAAAGACAGGTCACAAAAGAGAGAGGAAAGCAGGGAAGGATTTAGAAGGGGAGGGTTGTGGAAATGATTAAAGTAAGGCAACAATCCATGACATTCAAAAAAATTTAAAATAGCAAAAGTGAAATTTGCTAATATAATTTCTGAAATATAGGACTTAACATATATGACAGAATGCACAAAGTCCTTCGTGCAGGCTAAGGCGTCGCAGATATGGGAAAGGGACTAAATATTATTAAGTTGTATTAAATAACAAAAAATCAATAAAATATACATTAAAAATAAGATTTCATGACTATCAAAAGCTGAAGAACTCTTTCTTGGGTGGGGAAGAGGCAGTTAGGTTTAATGAAGGCTATTTGGCATGGGAAGACCATCCAACATGACATTCTGTTTCCCAATTCTTGTCCTATTTAATACTGATATTTACCATTGATGTCATCCTGGATATGTATATTTTAATTTAACTTTGTCCCACAACCGAGTACGGAGCTGATTTTTATACCATTCGAGTGGGGACCCACATATTTATACGTTGAATTTTTTTTAATAAAGTCACATAGAAAAATCAGACTAAATGAGAAGGTTGGGTCTATAAGATGAACACAAAAATAAGAGGTAAGTAGGGCAAAAATAATCAATTACCAGCAGGCCTTCGGAACAAAACAGGAATGAAAAGAACATCACATCTTGTGAAAGATCAATAATTTCTGACTTTGCAGTGTAATATTTCAAAGTGGACTGGGTGAGATTAATTATCTACCATTTTGGTTTAATGAAGGTTATTTGGGCTGATCTGTAAGAAATGTCAAGTTGCTACAAAATACCATTGTTTCTGACATTTTTATTCAAGTCTTCTGAGTACCTAAATAGCACATTTGTTTATGCGTACCCCTGTGATCATGTCTGGTATTTTAACCGTAGGACCCTATGCTCTTTGTTATTTTTTAAAATGTCAACAAATTCAGAAAAAAAAGATCATCGTTTGATTTTCTCCCTAGACTTGCCTTCAAGTCAGGTTTCCTCAAGTGCCTTCCTCACAGTTACACAGCAAAGGCCAGAGGAGTAAGAGGCTGTCTTCCTAAATGTAAGTTCAGTTTCTTTTGGTTATTTTAGCTAAAGGTACATCAGTCCTGTTAATTATTTCAAAGAACAACTATTCATGTCATGGATTCACGTTATTTCTTTTTCACTTTCACGTCATTCATTTCCGCTCTCTCTTTATATGTTTCTGTCCACTCTTTTTAGGTAGATATTGTTCTTACTTTCCAAGGACTTCCATTATATTATGAAGGTATTGCTATGAGATATCGCTGACTTTCGGATGGAGGCGCTTAGTGCTGCAAACTCTCTTCTTGTAATTTGGGGATAATGTGTCTTCACAATCACTAATGTATATGCATGTCCAACTCTCCTGGATTTCTCCAGAGGAACGACCTAAGTTAAAACCAAAGATGTCTTAAAGGCATGCATTAAAAAAGAAAAATCTGTTTTCAATTAAACTGGAAAATGTAAAAAACAGATGAAATTCTAGAGCTATATATAGCCTATCAAAACTAAGTCAAGATGAAATAAGTCGTTTAACAAATACATAACAGTCAATAAGGCAGAAACACTGATTAAAAACATTCTAGCTACACTCCAGTAGATCAACTTGCCACAAGGGACATCTGGGTACAAACTCTTGACCTTAACATACATGACAGAACGTATGGAATTGGGCAGGGAGTTGGGAGCTGAGGATGGGGGAGAGATAGAAGTATAATTAAGATTTATTCGATAAAATGCACAAAATCTCAATAACATATACATTAAAATAAGAAACAGAAAGAAATTAGCTAAAAAATATTCTACTGAAAAGAGCCCATTAGACACCACAGGTGGGCAGTGTCGGACAGCAAAGCTTCCGGACTAAGTAGATCCCAGAATTATAGAAGCTGCTGGGCACGTTACTGGCTTGGAAAATTTAACATCAAGCGTAACCAGCTTTAAACCCTGATTAAGTACAATAATGACTGTCCTGGAAAGTCATGATCAATACAGCAAGGCTGGGACGAATGGAGTGAGAGATACCAACCGTATCTGGATTGGATTCGAGGACTGCGTTATAACATGGATTCTCTATCTGACCCTGTTATTAGGGCCGAGACCCAGTAGCCAGACAGGTCTCAGTCTGTACTTGATAACGAGTATCATCCTTCCTAATAGGGCATTAAAATTGTTTCTCAGGACTTAATGTTATAACCACAGACAACCAAACCAGACATGATCCCGCCACGGTTGGGAAGGGAGGCAAGAATCTCCGGCACTCGCTGAGGATCTTTGCCAGCTGATAGCTTCTATCAAAGGGAAAGTTAGTGTTTATTCCTGCTCTGACCCCTGGTAGTCTTAACAAAGAACCATGAACCACCCACATGGAATAGGATTGCAAAACGCATATTTGACACGAGTCCTTAAAAAAGAAGACACATGCATGGAGGCCCACACCTTTAATTCCTATACTCCGGAGGCAGAGACAGTGCATATTTGTGAGATGGAGGCCACTCTGGTCTACATAGTGAGATCCAGGCCTCCTGGGGCTACAGGGAGACCCTGTCTCATACACATGAACATAAATGTTAATATAGCACATGAAATCAGGGTGCTGGAGTAGGTGAGTTTGGAGCTGTGGGCATGTGTATGGATGTGATGAAAACACATTGCATAATATTCACAAAGAATCAATAAAATGATTCTGATTATAATAAAAATTTGAAATGTAGCCGGGTGTGGTGGTGCACGCCTTTAATCCCAGCACTGGGGAGGCAGAGGCAGGCGGATCTTTGTGAGTTCAAGGCCAGCCTGGTCTACATAGTGAGTTCCAGGACAGCTGGGGCTACAGGGAGACCCTGTCTCAAAATGTGAAATTCCTTGAAGCTTTTGTTCATTTTCACTTAGGGGTCGAAAATGTCCCCTGAAGTCCCCCTAACACGGTAGTGATGCTTTGTGAATAGTAATTCCAGTGCTCCCTGATGTTGGTGAACATAGATAGACTCTCTTTTCAATGTTCTAGATCTACAAATTGATCTCTTAGACCATACTGTCATGGAAACTTCCATCCTATGTTAAGTTCTCTGTCATCCACGATAGGTTATTTCTTCAGAGCACGCTCAGGTAAGCTGAACTCAGTGTAAGCGTCTCATGGAGTTGTTCATCAAGGTAGTACAAGAGATTCCCAGAATAACACAGGCTATTGACACAGCCCTTGATTGCCACTCAGATCTTGAAGGTAAGACGCGGCTCCTGACGGACTTCAGATACCAGATTTGGAGCACTGGACGTGGAAATGACCTGGAAGCTTTTTGCCCGAAAACCAGCTCTCTCTTAGGCCTTATCATATATGACTGAAATCTGATGGGGTTTTTAATGGCGGCTGCAGTTAAGGGAGGGTCCCTGAATACAATTAAGATGTATTGTATGAAAGGCACAGAAATTCAATGAAAATATGCATTAAAATGAAATTTCTGTGTTTTATTGATGAATCTTTGTGATTACTATGATTAAAGTACACAGTCAATGGCATCAAGCATTAAAAATCTGTCATCTATCATCTATCATTTGTCTATCTACAATCTATCCATCATCTATCTATCTATCTATCTATCTATCTATCTATCTATC
>NW_008327925.1:33873-34325 GCF_000622305.1 Nannospalax galili
CTTATCATCTTCTATAAGTCATCTATTTATAATCTATGTATCTATCATCTATCATTTATCTATCTATCTATCATCTATCTATGTATCATCTATCTCTCATCTATGTATTTATCTATCTTTCATCTATCTATATAGCTGTCACATATCTAACATCTTTCATGTATCTATCATCTATCCATCTATTATCTATCTAATCTATCTATCTATTATCTATCTATCTATCTTTCTATCATCTATCTATCTATCATCTATCTAATCTATCTATCTATCTATCTATCTATCTATCTATCTATCTATCAATCATCTATCTTTCTATCTATCAATCATCATCTATAGGCCTGGTGGTACACACCTTTAAACCCAGGATTTGGGAGGTAGAGGCAGGGGGATCTCTGTGAGTTTTCAGACGGTCTACATAATGAGTTCCAGCCCAAGCAATGCTATGTAGTGAG
>NW_008327925.1:34398-46817 GCF_000622305.1 Nannospalax galili
TCTATCATCTATCTATCATCTATCTATCTATCATCTATCCATCTATCATCGATCTATCTATCTATCATCTATCCACCTATCTATCATCTATCTATTCTATCATCTATCTATCATCTATCTATCTATCATCTATCCATCTATCATCGATCTATCTATCTATCATCTATCCACCTATCTATCATCTATCTATCTATCTATCTATCTATCTATCATCTATCTATCATCTATCCATCTATCATCTATCTATCTATCTATCATCTATGTCTATATACCTATCATCTATCATCTATCCATCTATTATCTATCTATATCTATCTAATCTATCATCTATCTATCTATCTATCTATCTATCTATCTATCATCTATATAGCTATCTTTCATCTATCTGTCTATATATCTATCATCTATCATCTATCCATCTATTATCTATCTATATCTATCTAATCTACCATCTATCTTCTATCTATCATCATCATCTATCTATCTATCTGAACTTATGGAACAGTAGGTAATAATGCCAGACCTGAGACTACGTTCAACAACAAAAACAACAACAACAACAGCAACAACAACCACAATGCCAGGCACGGGAAGACTACTGTGTTATCCGTCAGTGGGAAAATTGTAAACAGAACCCCCAATGAATATAGGCTGTTATCACTTGCTTCCTTCCGTTACCTCTCAAAACTTGAGGTTAAGCTTCGATCGTTGAAGGCACCACATACGTTGGACCCAGGAATTGGAGGAATGAAGTTGGAAGTGACCTGACGCCTCCTCCCTGAAGACCCAGGTAGGTGGGACCCACGCAGTCAATAGTCCTTCACAGCTGTAAAACCCACGAACCGAAACAAGGGCCAGCCCACCATTTTGTCTGTAATGGTGCCATAGCGATGCCTTTAACTTGTTGATGTTTTGTGTTTGAACTTAAGGCTTGTTCAACAGGAGAAAAGTCATGTCTTGTTCTTTAAAGAAGTCAAATAGCCCAGGCTGAAGAGGCCATAGCGCTCAGAAGAGAACATAAACCAACATAATTTCTCTTTTCTTGTCTTTTTGAGACAGGATCTCCCTGTAGCCCCACCTAGCCGGAAACTCACTATATAAACTTGACAGGACTCCATGTCACAGAGATCTGCCTGCCTCTGCCTCCCAAGTACTGGGATTAAAGGTGTGTGCCACAATGCCCGGATTTCTGAAATACAATTTTAAAAAATTACATAAAGAATTCAAAAATCAGGAAGCTCTTTCTTTTCACAACTTTTAAAACATATTTTCTATCATTAAAAGCTGTCTTCTCCCACACAAATGACTTAAATATTTGTGGCTGTTTCTTTTTCTCCTGTTAAAGTACATACAGCAAATAGACTATAAATATTACAACCACTAATCTATAAATATTCTATAACTTGACAATTTCCTCGAATTAACAATCATATACTTTTGTTTCATGTGATAGAATGAGTCAGTATATCTCAAGCATAATTGCAAGTATGTAAATTGTTCATCTGCATAAATTATGTTTTAAGGGGAATGTGCTGGGTCGCACAAACATCCTTTGAATGTTTAACTTAGGAATATTGTGAATGAATACAATATTGGAATGCAATTACGTAGTGTATGTGTTCAGTATTTTTTAATGATTTATTCATTTATTATTTTTATTTTATGTGTATGCGTGTATTGCCCGCATGTATGTAAGTGCACTTTGCCCTGTAATGTCCACAGAAGTCAGAAGAGAGACACAGCTCTCCCGGAACTGGAGTTATGGACAGTTGTTACCCGCCACGTTGGTGCTGGGGTGTGAGCCTGGTCCTCTGCAGGTTTAAGGATTACGTGTAACTTTTAAACGTTTTGAAGTCTCTCTGTGCTCCGCGGTCAGAACACACAGTGTCAGGTATGTGCTCTCCTAAAGTACATAGTTCACCCAAAATCAATAAGGTAAACCTCAGGGCTATTTATGAACTACTTCCTCAAACCATATGTGCAGAATGTTAGAAATACTTACCAAGTGCTATTTTGGGGTAAAAGATGAAATTCATTTCTTTGAGAAATTCTCAAGCTGATATCCGTATGTCTAATCTCCAAGAATCATTTGGACGTGCTGACGTCATGAAGAATAAAATAAGAGACACGTGATTGTTAAAAACACCGAATGACAAAAACTCATATTTTGTGACCACCTGTGAGAGGTTATAGATTTAAATAACCTCATTATATAGATATATGTAAGGTAATATCTTGTATTATGAAAAAGAAAATTTCCTTTGTTAATATTTATCTAATTTTATGACAGTAAATCTTAATTTGTTCTGATGGAAACGTGTAAATAATTTTCTACGTCAACAGCTTTTATACATTGTTCAAATATATTGGAATAATACAAATTACATTGAAGCTATTCTTCAAAATTGGATCCATAATTCCAGGATAAACCTCAGATATGGGACTGGAGAGATGACGTCGTGGTTAAGATCACCGGCTCCTGTTGCATAGGACTCGGGTTCCATTTACAGCACCCACATGACACCTAACAACTTTTTGTAGCTCCAGTTCAAAGGGATCCAACACCTTCTTCTGTCCTCCATGGGTCTTGCACAGCACAGGTGCACTTACATACGTGCAGACAACACACTCATTCACATACTAGAAAAATAATAAATGCGATATTTTTAAAAACCTCAGATATGTGGTAAATAAAAAATACAGGTTCCACATTACTATGATGTTGAATTCTCCATGTTCTATACCGCAAGTGCATGATGCTCTCAGCGTTAGGATATTACCTACAGTCAAGCTGGGGGCGATAACCAACATAGTTGACGATAAACACTAATATTTGGGGTGCCGTAATATATCACAGGTACTGTACATTTTATTTGTTAGGTGATGTTCAGTGGGAACACTGTCAGCCAGTTATATCATAACTTTTTATATATGTTATATTGTAACTTTTTCCTGCTGTAGTAAGTTTCCATAGGCCTGATGAGGTATGAGGTGGAAACCAAGATCTTTCTTGAATTCACTCTACAATCTTGCCTGGTACACACTATGATTGAACCCACAATATTGAACATGATAAACATCATTTTCAGATGTTTCCGGAGACATGTCTGATATACCCCCCTGCTATAGTGTGAAGATAGCCACAATTGAAGCATTAGTTTATCTGAAAAATTCGAAAAGGAGTAGAAAATTCGAGTTGAGACATGAATTTAATTTACTCCTTTTTGTCAAATTAACAGAGTTGATCAGAAGTCAAGAAGAAATGAACAAAACAGTGAAATACAGATGTTGGGAAGAGAAGGGATTTGTTCACAATGTGCAGCTAAGGGAGGGGTAGTTACTAGCCAGTGTGATAAATTTAAAAAACTGAATGGCCTATCTGTTTGGGTGGGATATTCTGTATATATATCTAAGTCCAGTCGATCCATAAGGTGTATCAGCTCTGAAGTTTTAGTTTGGAGGAATTGTTTAAATATGACAATGCCATATTGAAGGCTCCAATATTATTGTGTCAGGATCTACGGTGCCTTTTATGCAGTTCACTGTTTTATCGTCAAGGGTTGCAGTATTCAGGACGTGATTGTTTACAGTTGTTACACTTCTGCATGAATGAATCTTTTCTTACAGTGTGATGTTTGCTTTGAAGTTGCTTTATCTAACATCAGAAAAAGTAAGCCTGCTATTTATGGATTTTGTTGGCTCAGTGGTTAGTTTTCCATTGTTTCGCATCGAGTTCTTTTATGTTTTCTGGCTTAGGGTGTTACTTAGCAACAACACGTAATTGGTTCTTGTTTTCATTGAGCTTTTTAAACGTCATACAATATTTCCTGCTCAAATACAGACCCCCTCCCCTATGCATGCCTCCCCCTATGCCCCCCACCAAACCGTATGCACTCTCCCACACCTGCTGAGTTCTATTCATTCAGATGTTTGGACCCAAAGGTCCCTCAGTGTAAATGGTTCTTGTTTTTGAGATAACCCACTAAATCCAGGTTCTGTAACTTATATGTGCGTTTTTATGGCACCATCTGCTGGAAAATGGGGGAAATACCAGCAGGAACAGAGTAAGAAAGTTTCTCAGTCAGCAGCTAGCAAGTAATGATAGATCCTCAATAAAATATGGAGACCGTGTAGGATGCTTGGCGTCTATGTCTAAATTTTGTGGGGTTTAATCATGAGCAGATCTGGTTCAGGTAACCACAAATACCGTCCGTTTGTGGTTTGCAATAGACACCTTATGTCTAGGAGATGATACCATGTCAGTGCAATCCTTTCCCTCATCTGCCTCATAAACTATCTTTGACTCCTCTCCCGTCACATTCACTGATCCCCGGTGGGAAGGCAGAGGGCCAGACATAAGGATGTCCCATTTAGGGCTGGGGACTTATAATGATAGATCCTCAATAAAATATGGAGACCGCGTAGGACGCTTGGCGTCTATGTCTAAATTTTGTGGGGGTTAATCATGAGCAGATCTGGTTCAGGTAACCACAAATACCGTCCGTTTGTGGGGTCTCAACACTTTGACCAAATATGTGTCTCCGTGTGGACAGATGCTTCACCGGGGACTGGAAAGATGGTTCAGAGCTTAAGAGCACAGACTGCTCTTGCAGAGAGATGATACCATGTCAGTGCAATCCTTTTCCTCATCTGCCTCATAAACTGTCTTTGACTCCTCTCCCGTCACATTCACTGATCCCCGTTGGGAAGGCAGAGGGCCAGACATAAGGATGTCCCATTTAGGGCTGGGGACTTCTTGTCTTAGTCTTGGCACTTTGACCAAATGTGTCTCCGTGTGGACAGATGCTTCACTGGGGACTGGAAAGATGGTTCAGAGCTTAAGAGCACAGACTGCTCTTGCAGAGGGCCCAGGTTCGGTTCCCAGTTCCCAGCACCCACCTGGCAGTTAACAGCTGTGCATAACTCCAGCACCAGGTGATCCGAAGCCTTCTTCTGACCTCCATGGGCATTGCATGGCAAGGGTACACTTACACAAATCCCCCCCTCCCCGCACCGAGGCTCGGGGACCATGCAGAAGAGAGGGTGGAAAGATTGTGAGAGCTAAGGAGGAGGTCCATGACTATATGGAAACAGAGCCCTACAAGCTCCTGGGAACCTGTTCATATGATTGTATGATACTGAGACAGACGTAACACTATAGGCATGATGTTAAATCATTGGGAGATTGTTTAATACTATATCGATTTAGCAGACCACTCTCAGGAAGCTCACCACCAGGTTCTCCAACCTGTCCAGCCACAGGCTCTTCCCCTGACGAGGTCAGTAGGAGCTTGATTTCCCCATGTTCTATGTCTCAAGTATGTGGTTTCTTTAACAATGTGATCTTGCCGTCAACCGCTGGAGGAGAACAAAGTTTTGACAACAGCCTGTAGTGTTTGAGGGTCTATGAGACTCCACTGGACAACTCCACAAGTTCTTTGAATTTTTGAGTGCTATACATTTTGATTGCCCGTAGATTCTTCACTATGTGGCCATCAGAGAGAGCATGGTTCACCTATAAAGGACTGCCTTCACTTTTCCTGGGTTACACTTCATCACTGAGACAGTCCAAGTAGGAACTCGGGTCAGGAACCTCAGGCAGGATGTGAAACACAGCCCACTTACTGGTTTGTTCCCCTGGCCCATGCTCAACCTGCTTTCTTATGCAACACAGAACAACCTGCCCCAGGGTGGCACCGCCCACAGTGGGCTGGGTCCTCCCACATCACTCAGCAAACAAATACCCCACAGGCGTGACCACAGGCCAGTCCAATGGAGGTAATTCCCCAACTGAGGCTCCCTCTACCCAGGTATGTCAAGTTGACACTAAAGCTACCCAGCACGATGGACCCGTTTGTCAACTTGACACACCAAACACATCCCTATTCAACCACAACATTTCCATTTCTGGTCCACAAGATATGGTGTTAACAATATCACAACTTAACAATCCAACGCTTCACATGCACGCGGGTAACGTTGAAAATACATCCTGAGCTACAGATGACACATCTTGCCAAATGTGCCTGTCTATTGTGGGGTTTTTGCAACTTGAGATTGCTCAAAACTTCCAGACAGTGTTATAACGCAATTCCAGGTAAGTTCTTATTATATATGTGTATATACATATTTTCAGGATTTTGTACAGCAGCGATATTGCATGCGGGTTTTTCGGAGGATTGGTGGTGTTATCCATCCCATGTTGTCTACCCTCGTCTACAGTGCCCCCATCGTCACCACTGAGTTTTCGCATTCCTAGTTTATCATCTGTCATCCCTTGATACCACTGTATTCCATCTTCCCTCCCTGGAAACACTGTGCCCATCACCAATTTCCTGACCTCTATGGGTATTTCAAATAGTACTCAGCCCTCTGAAGATTCAAACGTGTATCCGCAAATTAGAGAACAGATGTGATGTTTGTGTTTCTGGGTCTGGGCGATGCCCCTCGGAGTCATTATTTCCCGTTTGATTCATTTGCCGGAGAACTTTTAAATTTCATTTTTCTTAACGCTACTGTGATAATGCGTTCTGTGTATGTACTGAATTTTCGTTAGGTGTTCATCAGTTTCTGAACATCTAGATTGCTTCAAATTTCTTGCTATTGTGAAAGAACAGGAACGAACATGTCCAAGCCAGATGTTTATTTTTTAATTATTCACTTATTTTTAATTTATGTGTCTGAGAGTTTTGCCTGCATGTATGGAAGTGCACCCATATCATGCAAAGCCCATGGAGGTCAGAAAAAATTGTCGGATCCCCTGGACCTGGAGTTACAGAAAGTTGTTAACCGCCATGTGGTTGTTCGGAATTGATTCTGGGTCCTGTGCAAGAGCAGTAAGTGCTATTAACCGCTAAGTTATCTCTCCAGCCCCAAGTAGATTATATTCAGCCTTTATAGCATGTACTGAATAGTGTTATGGCTGGATCATGGGGTAGGTCCATTTCTAGCTTTTCGCAAAAATTCCACACTAGTTTCCATAGAGACTTCATCTGTTTGCACGCCAATCAGCAACCAGTAAGAGTTACCCTTGGGCTGGAGAGACGGCTCAGCAGTTAAGAACACTGGTTGTTCTTGCAGAAGACCCGGGTTCGAATTCCAGCACGAAGCACATGGCAGCTAACAACTGTCCGTACCTCCAGTTCCAGGGGATCCGACAGCGAAGCACATGGCAGCTAACAACTGTCCATACCTCCAGTTCCAGGGGATTCGACAGCCTCTTCTGTCCTCCATGGGCATTGCACGACACGGGTGCACTTACCTACATGCAGGCAATACACACATACACATAAAATAACAATAACAAATATGAAATAAAATAAAATAAAAAGAGTTCCCCTCATCTCACATCCTCGCCAACATTTGCCTTTTTTTTCCTGTTTCCACTTTGATATCTTAGCCGTTCTGATTGGAGTAAGATGAGGACAGGACGTCTTTCTTCTACATTTTCTTCAGTGTCCTAAGGTTTTCATGAACAAATCTTTCACTCGCTTGGTTAGCTTTATACCAAAATCATTTTGAATCTATTGTGAATGTGATTATTTCTTCAATTCCATTTTTCTCCCTTTTGTTGCTGATGTAAAAAATAGTTACTAATATTTCTATGTTAATTTTGTGTCTTGCGACTTTGCTAAATGGATTATTCTTTTATTTATTATTTATTTATTCATTCGTTTACTTTTGATCTTTTTGAGACAGGTCTCACTGTAGCCCCAGCTGGCCTGCAATTCCCTGTGTAGACCAGGCTGACCTTGAACTCACAGAGCTCTGTCTGGTCTGCCTCCCGAGTGCTGAGATTTAAAGGCGTGTGCCTCCATGCCCAGCTAACTGAATAGAATGAAGGAGTTTTTCTGGTGGAGTCTTGCAGGGACTTATATAGACAGAATCGTATCTCATGTAAACACACTGTAACTTCTTCCTTTCTTTATTTAATTTTTTCCATTTCTTCTTTCATTTCTCAGGTTAAGTTTGGAACCCTGTGACGATAAGTAGGGGGGTGAGTCCACGTCCTTATCTAGTTCTGGATCCTCCTGCAAAATCTTGGAATTTTTCTTCTTATATCTCTAGACCTTTATTTCTTTTCTAAAACTTTCTACTTTATTAGAATAATTATTTAAAATATGTCTTTTTTAAAAAAAATTTCTGTTTGTTATCATGTCTCTGTTTTCACCTCTAATTTTGTTAATTTGGGTCTTCTTTTTCCTTCCTTTGGTTAGTTGGCTAAGGGCTTGTCAATTTTACCTTGTCAAAGAACCAAATAATTATTTCATCAATACAGTTTGATCATATATATAAAACTATACATATATATACATATATAGTTTTTCCTATAGCACATGATTTTTATCCCCTAATGTCCTTCAGTGTGGATCCATCCACTAAGCCCACCAAAAACCGCAACCCTGTAAGACACATTCTGCTTCCCCTTCCCGACAGCCTTTAATTGCCAAATGTTCCTTAGTTTGAGTTGGGATTTCTTAATCCTGGTAATCTTTTCAAAGAAGGTTCTTTGTTTCATTGAATCTTTCTGTGGTTCTTTTTTTTCCTTCATTTTTATAATATTCAGCCCTGGTTCTGAGTATCTCTTCCCAATTACTGTTCTTGGATGATATTGGTTCTTATTTTTCCAATGAGTTCAAATTCCTCATTAAATTATTAGAGTCTCTCAAATTTTTCAGTGCAAGCACATAAGAGGATAGACTTTTCTCTTAAGATGTTTGCAATATATCCCTAAGATTTCAGTATTTTCAAGGAACTTAATAATTTCTTTATTTATTCTTTGACCCACTTATCATTCAATAGGGAGACCTGTGATTTTGGTGGGAGCTTGCTGTGTCTATGCCTCTGACTAGGGTGGACCTAGACAATCCCGGACAGCTATGCCTCAATTCTTGCAGGACTTCCCAACACTCCAGGACCAAGACTTCTGCGCCAGAGGGTCTACGGATTATCTAGGGAGGAGACACATTTCTCTAGAGGGACGTGGCAAACCATAGGATCAGTTCACCCATCCTGGTGGATTCAGAATTCAGTGACATGCCTTAACTTTGGTTCCAACGTGCCTAAGGCTCTGAGGCTCTGAAGTATAGCTCCAGGTGCAGGACATCTAGTGTATATTATTGTGATTCCAGAGGTAAAGTGAGGCTTGTAGTGCTAACAACAGCCCAGTATATTCCAAAGACTTTAGTGGAGCTGATGTTTCCTCTTTTGACCTGAGTGTTCACAGACTCCAGGTGGTGTGACAGGGTCTGACTCTGTCTGGTTACCTCGAGGCTTGGTGTGCGGCCCCAATCTTAGGGCTATCTCACCAACGCCCAGACAGAAACACCTCAGAGACTCCGTGACACAATCATGGGTGAGTTTCACCAATCCCCTTGGTTAAGCATCACACAGCTATCCCCTGAGGAAGAAACACAGAAAGCTGATCATCCTAATCACCTTTGAGGAATGGAACATCAAAATTAGAAGGCAAACCCACAGTAACTGATGCATAATCCCCAACAAAGAAACAGAAACAATATGATGACATGACCAACAGTTTTGACTTACCCCTAAGCAACCCAACCCCCTATGGGGGAACCTCAAAACTCCTGTGATAGCCGAATTGTCTGAGAAATAATTCAGACTTTACTTTTTGAAAGATGCCGTGATCATACAGGAGAATTAACAAATCTATGCGCAGTGGAGGAATAGCTACCGAAATCATGACTGAAATATTGAAACAAACCAATCAGAAATACTTGAAATGAAGGAGACGGTCAATTTACAAACAAAAACTCTGATCCCAGCCACAACAAGGAACATCGTAGAGAAATCAAGTTTCAGGGACTGACGATAGTCAAGGCAAAACACAGACAGACATTTACAAGGAATTAATTATGGAAGTCTGGGACATACGGAACATGTCAAACGAGAATTTATGGTGTAGAAAAAGGAGAAGAGATACAGTCAGATGGTGCAGACTATTTAACAAGTTTACTTTTTAAATATCTTATTATTTTTATTTTATGGGTATGAGTGTGGGGTCTATCCCTCTGCTCGTGGGTCGTTGGCCATCGGTCCACGAGGACAAAGGGACGATCAGTGAGCACTGACAGAAGAAAGCCCTTCCGGGGAGGCAGGTTCAGTGATACAAACTGCTCCAGACTCAGTGATACAGCTCTGTTAATTCAGTGGGGATTAGGGAAAATACAGTGTGGAGGCAGCAGCCAATGCCTCAGCTGATAGGTGCTCATCGTATGCTTTATTGACATGTGGCAGTGGGCTCCTATGGTCTGACTATCAGGCAATGCCTGATTATCATATAGGAAAAACCTAAGGGTAGCCTCGTGGGTCGTTGGCCATCGGTCCACGAGGACAAAGGGACCAGAAGCGATGAACGGGGTCAGGACGGTCAGTGATCACTGACAGAAGAAAGCCCTTCCGGGGAGGCAGGTTCAGTGATACAAACTGCTCCAGACTCAGTGAAACAGCCCCGTTTATTCAGTGGGGATTAGGGAAAATACAGTGTGGAGGCAGCAGCCAATGCCTCAGCTGATAGGTGCTCATCGTATGCTTTATTGACATGTGGCAGTGGGCTCCTATGGTCTGACTATCAGGCAATGCCTGATTATCATATAGGAAAAACCTAAGGGTAGTTTTTACTCCAGGTAACTATGCCAGAGGTCGTGTTCCAAATAAGGCCAGGCATCTGTGCTTGGTGGCACTTTCCAGGTAATTCAGGAAGAGAGCAGGAGGCCCCCTGCTGAGAAGGGGAGTCCTTCCATATGGCGGTGAGCCCCTTAGAGCTATCTGGACGTGGAGGACTACAACCCTAGAACCAAGGTTCCCCAACATATGAGTGTATTGCTTGGATGTGTGTAAGTGTACTCAAGTAGTATAATGCCCTGTGGCAGTCAGAAGAGGGCACTGTATCCCCTGGAACTGCAGTTATGGATGCTTGGAAGTGGCCACGTGGGTGCTGGGAAATAAACCTGAGTCCTCTCGAAGAGGCATCTATTCCCTATCTCATGGTATATGTATGTTTATCAAATGGCACTATTGAAACTGGGTAACTGAACGTAGGCATATAATAATTAATACTTTGAAATAATGTGCCAAGCTTCAATGTAAATATTAAGCGTGCTTGGTGGCACTTTCCAGGTAATTCAGGAAGACAGCAGGAGGCCCTCTGCTGAGAAGGGGAGTCCTTCCATATGGCGGTGAGCTCCTTAGAGCTATCTGGACGTGGAGGAGGACTGCAATCCTAGAACCAGGGTTTCCCAACATATGAGTGTATTGCTTGGATGTGTGTAAGTGGACTCATGTAGTATAATGCCCTGTGGCGGTCAGAAGAGGGCACTTTATCCCCTGGAACTGCAGTTATGGATGCTTGGAAGTGGCCATGTGGGTGTTGGGAAATAAACATGAGTCCTCTCGAAGAGGCATCTATTCTCTATCTCATCGTATATGTATCAAATGGCACTATTCAAACTGGGTAACTGAACGTAGGCAGATAATAATTAATACTTTGAAATAATGTGCCAAGCTTCAATGTAAATATTAAGAAAGACCTGTACGTATTCGTTGAAAATCTATTTAATCATTCACGAGATCATGATCATCAAATAAGGTAGATGTGTGGGAATGAATTATCAAGGTACAACTTGAAAGAAGAAATTGAATTGCAAAGTGAAGTTCCTTACTTTGCCTTCATGGACATTATTCTGTTGCCGTGGAGATGAGGTTTCAAAACATTCTGATGTCATTCTCGGTGACTCCAGAAAATATAAATAAAATGCAGCGATAATGCTCACAGGCACATGAAGTTGAAGCAAAGTTTGACGGGCTATTTTTGAGGCAAGTAACTACAGGGAATCACTTATTTTTAAAGGATCACTTCATATAACCTACATAAAAGTTCTAAGTGGACGATTCGTCAAGGAGCAACTCACTCAAAATGTCTCCTCACTGAGTGACGGAACTAGGTATGGACGACAAGGAACAGAAAAACCTTAAATCTTACCAAATATGGTTTTTGATTTTTATGAAAATCAGGTTGAAAAAGTGCAAATTTAAAGTAGAAAAATTTCTGTGACAGCCATAGGTGTTTGTTTATGTTTTATGTATATATTGTGCTGGATAGCTTTAGTGTCAACTTGACACACCTGGGTAGAGGGAGCCTCAATCGGTAAATTGCCTCTATTGGACTGGCCTGTGGCCATGTCTGAAGGGCATCTTCTTGATGAGTGACGTGGGAGGGCCCAGCCCACTGTGGTGGTGCCACCCCTGGGCAGGTGGGCCTGTGTCGCATAAGAAAGCAGGCTGAGCAGGGGCCAGGGGAGCAAGTCAGTAAGCAGCGTTCCTCTATGGCCTGTGCTCCAGCTCCTGCCTCCAGGTTCCTGCCCTGAGTTCCTACCTTGGGCTCCCTGATGAACTGC
>NW_008327925.1:46837-47875 GCF_000622305.1 Nannospalax galili
AAATAAATTTTAAAAACTAAATGAAAATGAGAGAGTCCAGTGACCTCACCGAAGAGACTTGCATATTTTATATTCTCTTTGCGATACCCCATTTTCTCCATCCTTTCTCTAATCTTCTAAGTTCTGCAATTAGTTAGTCATCTTTTCCTGCACTTTGTGGAGGGCCAGGAAACAAACAACACACTTCCACTCTTCCTAACACAGGACATGATCCTGGACCACAGTGTCAATCTCTGTTTCCCTCTCCTGAAGCAGATAAACTGTGTCATTCTAATTAACTCAAATGACAAGCATTTTACTGTTGGTAATCAAGCCCATTTTCCAAATGTGTGATCTCCAAAATGCCCTGAGATTTTCCACCCTGTGATATCAGGCAGAATATAATTAATGAGTTTCTTAGCAATTTTTCAGACATTCAATATCTTTGACTCACACATGATAAAAAGGAAATCTCATTCACAAACACATTTTCTGTCAGAAAGGCACTTAAAACAGGTAATGATCACCTCTATAAGAAACTCTTGTCACAATCTTTTTGCACTACACATGAAAGTACGCCACACATAGCAAAAGTTGCAGTAAAACTAACGAATTGGACCTTATTCTTAAGAACACGAGTAACAAAAACAATGTCCTTTTCTACAAAATCGAATTCATAATATTCATTTGGAACTAAAACAGAAAAAAGGTTAATATTGAACTCAACATACATACCTTTTGCAATGATTTTTATGTACTTAATATTTTAAGAAAATATTTTATTAATTAACAAGCATATCTTTCACTCATTTTAAAGCTACAATTCATTTCTGTTTTGGCATATAAAGGGGCTGGAGAGATGGCTCAGCGGTTGAGAGCACTGACTGCTCTTGCAGACAACGTGGGTTTGATTCCCAGCACCCACATGGTGTCTGCGAACCGTCCTTAACTCCAGTTCCAGGGGAATCCAAAGCCCTCTTCTAACCTCTGCGGCATTGCACGACATGGCTACACTCACTTGCATGCAGGCAATACACTCATACACATAAAATAAAAATA
>NW_008327925.1:48335-54873 GCF_000622305.1 Nannospalax galili
TGGAAAATGCTATGTAGTCCAGGCTGCCCTTGAACTCACAGAGATCCACCCGCCTCTGCATCGCGAGTGCTGGGAGTAAAAGGCGTGAGCCACCACATCCCGCTAGTCATTCTCATATTAGGTATTTAGTTCATGAAATCTTAAGTCTACCACAACTTATGCACAACTTGATCATAAAGTTTTGCAACTCTCTTGTTGAAAGTTTATTTCCTCAATAATGGTGCTACAGGGAAGCAGTCGACTGTTTTTAAAGGTGAGGTCAGCTTGAAGGAGATTACGTTCCTGGGGCCTCCGGACATCTGTGAAGCAAATGAACGTGCAAAATCTCCTTCATGAATGTGCATGGTGTCCTGTGCCATCTAGGACAGAGTAATTGCTCCTGACGCCTCATGAAACGTGAGACAAACATGAATTTTAAAACTCTCCTAGGATGATTATCTTGGGTGTTTGCCTAGTTGTAGAGAGCAAATTACACATGAGACTTTATATGTTAATTTTATGTATGTTGAAGAGGAAATTCACTCCTATTGAAACTCTAAGAAAGTAGAATTTCAGGAATTAGTAGACTCCTGAGTACCTCAATAAAAATTATACTCCCTGGGGATTGGAGAGATGGCTCAGCAGTTAACAGCATTGGCTGCTCTTGCAGAGGGCATAGGTTCATTTCCCAGCACCCACATGGTGGCTAACTTCTATCCATAACTCCAGTTCCAGGAAATTTGATGCTCGCTTCTGACCCCTGTGGCATTACAGGACACAGATTCACCTACATTCATGCAGGCATAACAGTCATACACATAGAATAATAAATATAATAAGCAAATGTTTAATTTTGAGCTTACACTCAGGTATTGCTAACGAGTCATCAAAATAAAACTTGAAACTCACGTCATCATAGTGCATTAGCACACTGTATCCTCAATGAACGTATGAAAATTCAAGTTGGTATACCAAGGATTTTTTTCTTTATTCTATTATAATATTGCAAACTGTCAACTCATCTCATTATAGTGAATTAGTACATTGTGTCTTAAATGAATGTATGAAAATTTAAGCTGTTGTACCAAGGATTTTTTTTATTCTCCTGAAACCCAGAAATATACGTGTAAGACAGAGTGGAAACCATTAACATGACCAAACCCCACCTCAGGGTCATTTCTTTTCCCTACTGTGTGTATACTCACACGTCACAGTGACAGGCAAATCCTCTCTCAACCTCTCTATAACAGAATGAATTATGAGCTTTCCTTTGTTCCTTTAAAGACAAAGGTACACACACATTTCTTTTTTTAACTTTAAAAGAAATTATTGAGACTTTCATACGTGCATATAAGGTGTTCTGATCAAATTCATTCCCAGGGTCTCCCCCCACCCAAACTCGTGGCATATATGCAAGTAGTTCAGCATCGTACTACAGAGATATTTTCCCAGCCATGTGTGTTGTGGCTCTTTTCACAATAGCCAGGGAATAGGAAAAAAACCGTAAGTGTCCCTTTACTGATTAATAGATAATGAAAACATGGTAGGTTTCTCAGTGGCATTTAATTTGGCGATAAAAAATCATAATGATATCCTATAATATTATTTCTATGCAATGGGTGCACCAGAGTTTGGCGCATGTATGTACAAGATTATAATGTCTTCTTCAACTGTTCCCTTGATCAGAATGAAGTTATCTCATTTGTCTCTTCCGATTAATTTTAATTTGAAGTCTATTTTGTCAGACATTAGAATTGCAACACCTGCATTTTTCATTTGTTTGGAATAAATTTTTTTCCCATCGTGTCCTCAGGAGGTATGCCTGTCCCTGACGGTGAGATAAATTTCTTATAGACAACAAAAGGACGTCTTTCTGATTTTTGCTTTCTTGTTTAAGAAAATTTGTCTAATATCCAAGGATGTAACAGATAGGATCCCAACGTAGAAAGACTGTATTTCCCTATCGTGTTCCTGAATTTAAAATGATTTAGAATAATACTACCACAAGAATTTGTTTCCAGATATATACCAGTATTTCTAATAAAATTGGAAAGTATTGAATTCTATTTAGATTTTCCAAATACTCACTGTACAAAATTATCATTTATTGATTGAAAAGTGTATTTATTGTGGACATTACCTAGAATTACCTTTATACAATCTGTTTCCAGTGGACCAAAGAATGTGAAAGTAATCACTCTTAGATTCTTTAGACATGCCTATGAATAACACTAATTTCAATGTTTCAGAATGAGATTCCGTTCCAGTGCCTTCATGTGTCTGTTGGAAAAGATGTTATTCACACACAGCAGATCAAATTTAAGGTCTGCTAAAATTTTTCTGTGTAGATTTCCACAAGATATGTTTGATGCTGTCACTCCACCATAGCAAGAAAATGCTCCTATGAAACATGTCAGAAACTCTGCTTGTCCTTGGAAATTCAGAGTTCTCAGTACAAATTTTTGAATATATTACATGCCAAGTGAACAATTTTTCCCATCTGTTTTAGTTTAGATGATACTACTTACATAATGAAAATCCTATGAGGCTTTTTCACACTCTTCTAGACAGTTTTCTTAAACATATTGGCCTGTTGATAATCCAAATGTGTCTGTTAAGAAATCATGATCAGATGCTACAGAAAGCATATACCATAGGTCTGTTATCTGAATATATATATAAAATCATTATACTTAATGTTTCTCAACAAATGTCAGAAGTTGCTTTCAGCAAGATTTTTCTTTCCCTCTGTGAGACATCCAGTGAGTCGAACAATTCTTTCACATCTCCCTGTAAAGCCCGGAACTTGCAGGTTTCCAAATACCCATATCGATCCTCAAAAAGTTTGCACATGCAAAGATTTGATGTATTTTCACTATCACATTATGACTTGAGTAGCATTTGACTTGAATATAAAGAATTCTTTAAGGCCAAATGGACACAGAGATCAGTGGACGTATGAAGTTCTACCGTGAGAGTCATGTTTTTAAGCCAAAGTGTGGAACAGAAATTCACACAAAGAAATCATCATTTTTGGCTCATCCTGCTCCCTGTACCTGTGAAAGGTCACGCTTAACTGGAAATCCTTTGGCAGCACACGGCAGACCTATCGCCAGACCTGACAACGACATCTTCCTCTTGTTCCGATTCAGTGCAAAGTAGAGACTATGAGAATGGAACCTCGTGACTGGTATCATCGTGTCGGCCCACTGGCCTGACGTGCAATGAACCAGTTGTTCGTGACAACCTCCAGTTTCAATGTTCTCACTGTTTACACTTTATAAGTAAAAGGCTGAGCATTTCCTCGTGTTACCCAATCCATTAAATACTAAGGGAGTGTCAATGTATTCTGGACAGTCCATTCTCCTGAACATGAGCCAGAGTACTCCACGTGCTTAATTCAAGGTCGATAATATTTGCTTTCTGGTATTTCACAATATCTCTATTGTAAGATGAAGTACAGGACTATATCTATATTCATTATACTGGCTTTTATATTGTACATGATTATAAATTATACATGGAATTTTATAATTTTTAATGTGTATGAGCTTACTGCCTGCATGTGTGTAACTGCACCCGTGTCATGCAATGCCCATGGAAGTCAGAAGAAGGTGTCAGATCCCCTAGAACTGGAGTTATGCACGGGTGTTAGCCACCATGTGAGTTCTGAGAATCAAACTCAGGTCCTGTGCAAGAGCAGTCAGTACTTATCCCTAGATTGGGCTCCTATATTAAACCCCACCCACGCAGGACTCAGGGACATTGCACAGCACAGGTGCACTTACACACATGCAGGCAATCCCGTCGTACACATAAAATAATCAATAAAATTTAAAAAATACAAATTAAAACTAATTTAAGATGTCATCTTACCCCAGTCAGAATGGCTAAGATCAACAGAAGAAATGATACCAAATTCTGGAGAGCATGTGGGGCGAAGGGGATCCTTCCTTCACTGCTGCAGGGAATGCAAACTAAGATTTCACTATAGAGAAATGTTAAACTGAAAGTAAATTTACCTTACGATTCTTTTATACGCAGTCCTTGGCATAAGTACAAAGAACTCATCCTACTGCAGAGATACCCGAACAGCCATGTTTGTGAGTGCTGTTTTCACAATAGCTAAGAAATGGAAACCGCTTAAATATTTGTCAACCAATGTGTTGATAATGAACATGAGGTACACTTTAAAAATGGAGTCCTACTCAGGGGTAAAGAAAAACTAAATCGTCAAATTTGCCAGTAAACGGAAGGAACTAGAATCTGTTACGGTAAGTGACGTAACAAGCTCAGAAAAACAAGCGACCTGTGTTCTGTGTCATTTTTTATCATAGCTGCAAATCCTTAGATGTGGGTATAAATCCAGATGCAGCCACAACAGTCAACTGTCCCTCTACATTCTGTGAGTCGTGGATGTGGCCGTTGCATTAGACGTGTATCGCACAGGATGGGGAATCACACAGACATATACTCTCAGTGTGTGACGTGTTCTGGAACTGTGTAATAGTCTGTATCTGTTGCAAACAGAAGGTTTTCGATGAGTGGTGACAGGTGTACTCTGCTGTAAATATAAGGGAAAATATTTAGGGTACAGTAAGAAATTATATTAGTCCAGAGTTGTGAAAAAAAAAAAACTTTCTCTAGAATCTGTGACATGTCGTTGTGCTAACTCAGACCAGCTTAATCCTCTAGCTTAGTTTGTTAGGGTCTAGACAGGCTGTCACTACCCTCGCCTTGCCTCTAGCCTTCTGATCTGCCCGCCTCAGGACAGCTTAGCACCCAGACGAGTACACTTTAGGACGCTCATCCAAGTAGCTTGTTTTTGCGACAGATAGAGGCTATTACAGAGTTCGACAACTGGTCACTCTCGGAGAGTATATGTCTGAGAGATGCTCACCCCTAAGAGACACATCTACAGTGGAACCTCTACACCTAAGGCTCATGGAACATACCGGAACACGGGATGGAGAGAATACTAGCCCATCCCTCAACTCTCACCAGGAAAGTGTCCTCATACAGTAGAGTGTGATGCACGTAGGTCACAACAGGTTGTTTTAAAGAATATGAGCCTGCGGAGTGATTGTCCCCAGACTGGACTCCTGAATTAACCCTCACCCACCCAGGGCTCAGGGGACCCTGCAAAAGAGGGGGCGGAAAGATTGTAAGAGCCAGGCTTGCTGCATGAAGAAGGAAACACGGGCTTTCCGGCCACTGAGAACGTGCTCATAGGAACTGCAACAGTGGTGACGGCATGCACAAGACCCACGCCGACTCAGTCAGACAGAAGCTCAACATGGAACAAGGGAAATGGGCGGGTAGATCTTCTTTAAGGGACGGACTCTAGATAGGCTAACTAGACTCCACTGGATGAACTTGCATAGAGGGACGGCTAGGTACAAATGCTTGACTGGACAGGAGATAGATAGATAGATAGATAGATAGATAGATAGATAGATAGATGATAGATGATAGATAGATGATAGATGATAGATGGATAGATAGATGATAGATAGATGATAGATGATAGATGATAGATGGATAGATAGATAGATAGATAGATAGATAGATAGAAGACAGACAGATAGACAGACACAGTCTACTGACTTCACTTAGCCATACCTTGCTGGACTGGTTGTTGTTGTAGTTCATAGGTTTAAAGATGGATAGAGCTATTGATTGCTTTTCTGTCTTGGCAACTTGCATAGCTCCTATGAGAGTTAGTCCCCATGGAGAATATTTGCATAAGAGTTCCATTTCCACTCCTTGAATTCCTGTATTCAAAGTATGTGCCACATTCAGTAACTGGATCTTAAGTTTGGGGGGATAACTACAATCCCTCCGTCTACAGCTCCTTCTCCTCTGCTGCTCACATGGTTCTGTTCGAATTTCCCTATTTCTGTGGATAGATGATATCAGAGAGATCATGTGGGATTGTATTTATAGGTCTGTATTACCTCACTTGGTATATTTCCAGTTACATCCAGTTACCAGCAGCCTGCATGAGGTCATTTTTCTTTACAACCGAACAGAATTTCTTTGTGCCTCTGACCCCACGATAGCAGGCCTTGGCGTATAACCAAGGTATGTTAGGGCATAATACAGAGATACTTAGTAAGCCGTCTAGATTGTTGTTTTATTTCCAACAGCTAGGAAATGGGAGTATCCCAAATGTCCATAAACTGATAAATGTACAAACAAAATGTTCTATTATACACGGTAATAGAACTTTTAAGTAACTTTATTCACACGATGAATATAACCGTGATCTCAGGAACTATAAATAGCAACAACAAAAAAACCCTATCAGACATGTTTAAGAAAATTTTTGATAGGGTAAAAAATTTCTAACATCTAGGGATTACAGGCATCTCAGAGATGATATATTTGGACATAACCATGGTTTGGGTCAAGAAATGACCCAAAAGACCAGATAGTCCAGTGTTATCCTCTGAGCAGTTGTTCTTTTTGTCACTGGCATTGTTCACTACTGTTTGCAAATCTATTAATCCTTAAAGGAACCAAGAACACAAACCTTCCTCGTCACCCCCCCCCCCCT
>NW_008327925.1:55040-56007 GCF_000622305.1 Nannospalax galili
CCCCCATTCTTTACAAGTCTTGAAGATCTCAAAGTGTTCCAGTGCATTAGAGCTCCGGAAAATAGATTTGTGCCACAGTAATGTTTACCGATTCTCCCTAGAGCCGGCTACTTTGAGGTTGTAAACGTCTTGGCTTCCCCACACTTACTGAGTACTATCCTATTTTTGTACAGTATCTGTGAAAATCACTGACTACTAATTGGTCTTTATCTTGCAGGAAGAAGGAAAATGTCTAAGCTGACCTTCAAACACAGCTGTGTGTGTGTGCGCACACGCCTGAGTGTGTGTGTGTGTGTGTGTGTGTGTGTGGATTTCAACATTTGTTCCAATTAATGAAATGAAGGATGACGTGCGATAGGTTAAAACGTATTACAATTTCTTTAAGGATTTTTGCATACACATAAACTTGCTTACCGAAACTGTTGATGATCATTTTCTGCCCTTACGCAGTGAAAGTCTAGCTTCCATAACAAAATACAGTGTAAACATGTGTGTCACCTTCTATAAAATACATGTATCAAACAAATGTTCAAAGAATTGACTTTTTTTTTTTTTTAGTTTTTTTGAGACAGGGTCTCCCTGTAGCCCTGGCTGGCCTGGATTCACTGTGGGGACCAGGCTGGCCTTGAACTCACAGGGATCCGCGTGCCTCCGCCTCCCAGAAAGAATTGGCTTTTTAAAAAAGAATTTATTATTGACCTTTTGTAATTTCATACAACAGTTCTTAAATTTAGGCCTCCTCCCCCAACCATGTCCCCCACCCATCCCCCCAGCAAACTTCATGTGTTCCACCATACATGTTAAGTCCTATGCAGACGAGCGTTTGTACCCAGATTTCTCTCAGTGCAAATTCCTCCACCGGAGTCCACGAACCAGCCCTGGTCCTTACAGTCTTTTACAATGTTCCCCTTACTTATGACTCAAGCCCGTCTTACCCAATGATTCATTCTGGCATATGTCCACAGCC
>NW_008327925.1:57458-59193 GCF_000622305.1 Nannospalax galili
GTAAAGCATAGGATTCTCAAGACTGGTGCTGGTCTCCTAACAGCTCATTGTTCAGCCTCTGCTGAGTAGGAACTACGTTAGTAACAGCCCTGATTGAGTATCTGCTACTCTGTGAACCTTCCAAGGCAGTCCTATAATATCTACATTTCTTACAGAACCACTTTCCAAGATCCCACAAAACAGTCCATTATGCTCCATGAAGCCAATGAGTTATCCTCACCAAAGTTCCAAACGTTCCCAACACTCTGAAGTAAAACTTGGTCGTGTCTGTTACAACAACTGTACTCTTGGTACAAAGCTCTGTATTTGTTAGCATTATAATAAGAATCTCTAAATCTCTACACATGGAAAAAGAATGTGGAAGCAGGAAGATAAAAGCCATTTGTCAAATGAGAGCAGAGAACAGACCAAACCTGCATGCGCCTTGACAGAGGACTTCCAAGCTCCACGGAAGTAACAGGTCAACTCTACATTTTATGCACCACTGGATGTAATATTCTGAATTTTCAGCTGTGACTACCTCACATACATCAGAAAATAATATATATGCATATATTATACATACAATATATAATAATTATATATACATATATATGTATATATAACACTCTTCAGAAAGCATAATAACCAATCCTTATGGGACAAACGATGTAGTCATGTGATATGACACTGGCCAAAAATCACTTGGGGATGGAAAACGATTTGATTTACACACGCCAATCTCTGTTCCTCGCTGCGGGAAGCCAGCGCGGGAAACTAACAACACAGGAAGCAAACGGTGTTTTCGCCGATGTGAAAGTCTTTCTCCAAGGTCAGAACATAGAAACAGCTGTAACAGTGGAACGGGCAGGGCTTTGCAAAATCATCCACCTGATTCTTGCTTTACAGGTAAGATAGGCTCAAGAGCAATAGCTTCACAAATTCTTCCTTTAGTCAAGCACGTTATGATCATTCTCAAGAATAATCGAAAGGGCTAATGGATGAAGCAGGGAGTCAAGACTTAACTGAGACCTGGGGGTCCAGGGAGGTGAGACCCATGGGCTTGTCCGCTGCGCACATACTCATGGATGGACTAGAGCATACCCAAGCTGGGAGATTTGTACTATCCACGCTCTCTGAGGCCCACGTGTTTCTAATACAGACACATGCGACCTGACATACAGGTTAAGGACTTGGTGGTTACACTACATGGTTTCGTTCCCCACTTTTGTCTGATAATCATTTGGAACGCATCTGCTCCCCCTTTTCCTTGGGAGTGTTTACTCTGTGCCTTCCTACAGTGAAAGCATCTACCTGAAGTTTCTTGTCATATGATCACAGATTAAAAGTCACATGAGCCTCAGAAGATTGTTGAGGCTTTTAAAAATTACTGGAGTCCATATGTACAACTAAAGGCTACACAACAAGCAACAATGCCGGACAGGCGATACCTTCTTTTGAGTTGGTGGCCAGGGTGGCCAAAGGGACTCCCAGATAGTAACCCAGCATAGAACTGGGAAAATGAACAGCAGACCCCATTCTTATCCAAAGGAATATTGACAACTGATTGCTGCTAGATGAGGAACAGCTGACCCTCCTATAACAAAGACCTCTAGATAGGCTGACTAGATTCACCAGAAGGGCAAGTAGTGGGGAATGGCTGGGGGTGCTGACAACATGGCCGACAGTAGCAGGGTTATCAAAGTATAAGGGCTCTAGTGGGGGGAGGGAGGCTATGGGAGGGTGCTACCTGGGA
>NW_008327925.1:59586-62269 GCF_000622305.1 Nannospalax galili
GGCTGTGGAGGCCTGGTACTTACCGGCTCGGTCCATTCATCTGGTTTGCCCACCTGTGTTTAGTCCGGCGCACAGTCCCATCTTCCCGAGGATGACGTCACTCACGAGCTGGTCCTTCCTGCATTAATTAATAATCAAGTAAATGCCCCTACCAATAGTCCCACAGAGCAACGTGACAGTTTAAACTGGTCCATTGAAGGTGGTTCTTCACGTGTGTGTCAGTTTGACGAACAACTCTAATGATGACAACATGGACAGAAAGACGGTAAATTGAGACAGTTTCTGAAGAGTTTCGCCGATGTGAAAGTCTTTCTCCAAGGTCAGAACATAGAAACAGCTGTAACAGTGGAACGGGCAGGGCTTTGCAAAGTCATCCACCTGATTCTTGCTTTACAGGTAAGATAGGCTCAATAGCAATAGCTTCACAAATTTTTCCTTTAGTCAAGCACGTTATGATCATTATCAAGAATAATCTAAGGGGCTAATGGATGAAGCAGGGACTCAAGACTTAACTGAGACCTGGGGGTCCAGGGAGGCGAGACCCATGGGCTTGTCCGCTGCGCACATACTCATGGATGGACTAGAACATACCCAAGCTGGGAGATATGTACTATCCACGCTCTCTGAGGCCCACGTGATTCTAATACAGACACATGCGACCTGACATAGAGGTTAAAGACTTGGTGGTTACCCTACATGGTTTCGTTCCCCACTTTTGTCTGATAATCATTTGGAACGCATCTGCTCCCCCTTTTCCTTGGGAGTGTTTACTCTGTGCCTTCCTACAGTGAAAGCATCTACCTGAAGTTTCTTGTCATATGATCACAGATTAAAAGTCACATGAGCCTCAGAAGATTGTTGAGGCTTTTAAAAATTACTGGAGTCCATATGTACAACTAAAGGCTACACAACAAGCAACAATGCCGGACAGGCGATACCTTCTTTTGAGTTGTTGGCCAGGGTGGCCAAAGGGATTCCCAGATAGTAACCCAGCATAGAACTGGGAAAATGAACAGCAGACCCCATTCTTATCCAAAGGAATATTGACAACTGATTGCTGCTAGATGAGGAACAGCTGACCCTCCTATAACAAAGACCTCTAGATAGGCTGACTAGATTCACCAGAAGGGCAAGTAGTGGGGAATGGCTGGGGGTGCACGCCACGAGGTAGGCAGAGACTAGAAGGTGGAAAATTACTTCGGGCATGCGTACTGACTTATTTACTGCTCAGCATGAACCAGATGTGAGCGCCATCTTGTAATGGCGTCTGCAGGGACGGCAGGCGGCTCCCCACAAGACCCCAATCTTATCTAATGGAATATTGATAACTGATTGGTGCTAGATGAGGAACAGCTGACCTTCCTAAAACAAAGACCTCTAGATAGGCTGACTAGATTCACCAGAAGGGCAGGCTGGGGGTGGGGACAGCACAGCAGGGATATCAGAGTATAAGGGCTCCAGTTGGGGGAGGGACGCTATGGGACGGTGCCATCTGGGAAGTGGGTATAAAAATAAATAAATAAAATAAAAAAATAAAAAAATTTACTCAAGCTATTAAAGAACATGAAAGCGTTAATTTGGGTTGAATGCATGAATCATGAATCACCAGGAGCGTACAGGAAAGGATATATGATTGTGGATTCAAAGTGATATGTGTGGATGCCTAATGGGAAATGATAACTTTGTAGACGATTACCATTCATCTTCAAATTGATAGGATTTATATTCCCCTGGGGAAAAAAGGCTGTGACGATATCTCTCACGGAATATCTAGACTGGGTTCATTCAAGAAGGAACACTCATGTCAAAGTGAGGTGACACTGATCCCTAGGCTGGATCCTGGACTGAACAGAAAAGAGAAAAAGGAGTGGACCACGCACTTTCATCGCGTGCTGTACGCATCAGTTGTTGACATCAATTGCTGCTCCGGATGATGGACCCCACCCTCCACATGTAATATACCATGAATCTTTCCCTCCTGAAACTCTTTTCTTATCTGATAGTCTGTCACGCATACAAGAAAAATCAATTAAAAGTCATTTTCTCTGTGGGACTCTAATGAGGTGGGAACAGGTCCTCGCCAGTTCAAGTAGCAGTGCACAGCCAATTACTTCTTACACAAGACAGAAAATGAAAAGACTCCATGGAAATATGGAATTTTCCCTTAAAATCACTCTGGCATTTCTACAGGGCCCAAAGGCACTGGTTAAGACATTTCTATGCCAAGTTTCCCAATATGTTTTTGCACATATTCTTGTGAGGCACACGGTATTTCTTGAGGACCACTGGGCTCCTTGCCTTACTTTCATTCCCATTGTGGTAATAAATTATATGTAGCTTGTAGAAAAATTGACTATTAAGCTCAAAGTTCCGGGATATAGTCCAGCGTATTTGTGAAATAACAGTGGGAGGGATTTAAAACACCGAATCACATCACAGAGAAGAGAAGACAGAAAGCAGTTCATGAATGATTCCTTAATCTCACTGATGCCTTATTTCCAGGGCTGGCCCTACATAAATAGAGCCCAAGACCTAAATCTATAGAATATGGCTGTCCACAGTGGCAAGTCATTTTTTAAAAAAATATTTTATTTATTATCTTATTTCATGTGTATGAGTGTATTGCCTGCAATACATGTAAGATAAAAATAAATAAAATATTTTAGATGAGTTACATATTTTT
>NW_008327925.1:63836-69819 GCF_000622305.1 Nannospalax galili
TATGACTTCTCCAATCACGTGTATTTGACTATGTTTACAGGGCCGCATACAAGTTCCCTCTCATTGATGGCTCCATAATCGAAACATGATGGTTGATGATTACTCCCAAGATAAAAAAAAGTGACAGCACCAATGAGGAGTTATTTTTAGGGTTTACAGCTGGGACACATCATTGACTGGTTTTCTCCTCTCATTGATGGCTCCGTAATCGAAACATGATGGTTGATGATTACTCCCAAGATAAAAAAAAGTGACTTACAGCACCAAAGAGGAGTTATTTTTAGGGTTTACAGCTGGGACACATCATTGACTGGTTTTCTCACTTGGCGGCTTGTATAATATCCTCTGACATTACGAGAGCTAGTCATCGTGGAGGACGCTAGCGGGTTAGTTCCAGCTCCATTGCTCCAGGTCCTGTGTCCAACATATGTCCTGTCTTCAGCAATAGGGTCTTGTCTTCAAGTTCTGGGAGGCCATCAAGGACAGTAACAATAGCCTGAATTTTGGGGGGAGTCTTTACTCTGAGCAACAAGTCAAAGGGATCTTTCTGCGGTCTGGTATGGTACCTTTTGATATATAGCCATAAGCTATACATGCACATGTATGTATTTATTGTATATGGATAATTGGTAGTACTTTTAAGTTAAGATCTACAAATGACAGAGAAATGATGTGTTTTTCTAAGTCTGTGTTAGTTCACTTCGTATGATGGTGTGAAGCTCCATCCACTTACCTGTAAATTTCACAAATTGATTTTTCTGCACCACTGAGTGTGGTGTAAATGCACTATGTTTCCATTTCATTCATCCGTCAGTTGAGGGACGTTTAGAGTGTTTCCATCTCTCAGCTATCGTGAAAAGAGCAGCAAAATTATGGATGTGCGATATCTTTGCAGTAGGATGAGTTCTTTGGATATCAAGGGATGGCATGACCATATCATATGGTAGATTTGTTTTTAGTTTCTTAAGAGTTTTCCGTACTGATTTCAACAGGGGTTGCACCAGTTTGGAATCCCAGCATCAGTACATGAGGGTTCCCTTTGGTCCACATCCGCACTGTCACTAGCTAGTGTTTCTTCTCCTCAACGTACGTGTTCTGACTGTGGTTAGATGGAACCTTAAAGTGGTTTTGATTTACATTTCCTTAATTACTAATGATGTTGAACCTTTTGACACAAAGTTGAGCAAAAGCCACTAGTCCAGATTCTGTCCGTAACGTAAGCTCATTCCCACGCTTATCTATTGCGTCTAGATTGCATCATACAGCAATTAAAGCAAAGCATTACAACTACATTTGAGATGGAATTAGAGTGGAGAAATATATCATTACATCTTCACTGCCAAACCTCAGTACTTTGGGCTAAGGATTTCAACAAATGAATTTTTTGGATATACAGACTTTGACTTGATGGGGTTCCATTTGCTGTTAAGGAGAATCTGACATTTTATTTCATTTTTTTTTCCTTTATGGAGTTTATCAGCAGCACTCTGGATTCCTAAGTCTTCCATTTCACATGTATTTATCAGTCACATTTGCAAAGTTTCACTCATTTCTTTTCCAGTTTCCAAATTCAGATTTCCAAACATGTTCTTTCTTTACGCCTACAACTCCACGTTTATCTCTTTGGAATTTTTCATTGACATCGCAGCATGAAATAATAATTCTCTTGGGTTTATTTTCTGTATCTCTGCTGGGTTGCACCTGTGTCACATGGACGTAGTGTCTCTTCATGCTAAAGGAATATTCTGGGAACTGGAGGAATACTTGGTTGTGAGCCACCCCATATATATTTTTTTTACAGAAAAGTTCATTTTTAATACAGTTGACACTAAGATGCACACGTGTTTCTAATCTCTACGTATCTGATTCTTACTAGTCACAGTCGGTTACTTTCTGAGCTCCTTGGCACCTGAGCACAGATATAAAGTCATCAGGTAGATTTCAACAGTAATGTTTTTCACATCTACTAATTATTCAGGAGCAAATTTTTATGCTTTGAAGAATTATTATTATTTCTTTATTTATTCATTTTTACACCCCCTTCCTAGACAGCATCCTCCCATAGCATCCCTTCCCGTACTAGAGCCCTTATACTCCGATATCCCTGCTACCAAACCAGGGTCCTCTGCAAGAAGGGTGTGGTGGTTTGAATGAAAATGTCCCCCACAGGCTCCAAATACTTGGACATTTTGTCCCCAGATGGTGGTGCTGATTTCTTTATTTATTCATTTTTACACCCCCTTCCTAGACAGCATCCTCCCATAGCATCCCTTCCCGTACTAGAGCCCTTATACTCCGATATCCCTGCTACCAAACCAGGGTCCTCTGCAAGAAGGGTGTGGTGGTTTGAATGAAAATGTCCCCCACAGGCTCCAAATACTTGGACATTTTGTCCCCAGATGGTGGTGCTGTTTTGGGAGGTTTGAGAAGGTGTGGTTTTCCTGGAGGAAGCACGTCACTGGGGGTGGGTTTGGAGAGTTCTTAAGCCTTGCTGGATCAGAGAGCCTCGGAGTCCAGGCAGCATGCAGCAGGCATTCCCCTGCCTAGAGAAGGCCCTGACAGGCCATTGCATGAAGGTTTGAAGGTGAAGCCTGGTTGGCAATGGAGACCCCAAGAAGATGTTCGTGATGCCAGAGCTGTGAGGCATCTGCCAAGAAGACCTGCACACAGGCAGTGGTACCAGCCCAAGAGAGAGATGTGTGTCACACACAGCAAAGTTGGAGAGGCTGAGCCATCTAAGCCCTTTGGAAGTAAAGTCCCAGAAGCTGGACGTGGACCTGCTGGATTTGATGTTTGCCCTGCTGATTTTTGGTCTTGTTTTGGTCCGGTATTTCCTTACTATGCCTCCATTCCTCCCTTTTGGAATGGTCATGTGTATTCTGTTCCACTGTATGTTGGGAGTATGTAATCTGTCTTTTGATTTTAGAGAGACTTACAGTTAGGATATTTCACTGAGTCTCAGAAGAAACTTTGGACTGTGGACTTTCGAATAGCAGTGAGACTGATAATGACTACGGGGACTTTTAAAGTTGCACTGAAAGCATTTTGCATTTTATACGGTCATGAGCCTTTGGGGGCCAGGGGGTGGAATGTGATGGTTTGAATGAAAATGTCCCCCATAGGCTCCAAGTATTTGGGCACTTTGTCCCCAGATGGTGGCGCTTTGCGGTGAGATTTTAGAAGGTGTCGCTATCCTTGAGGAAGTACATCACTGGGGGTGGGCTTAGAGAGTTCTTAAGCCTTGCTGGATCTCCAGTCGCTCTCTTGCTTCCTGCGCCTATGTGATGATGGCACAGCTTAGCTTCTCCTGCTCCTGCTCCAGCCACCTCTCGCCACCATGCCTCCCTGCCGTGACGGACTGTAATTCCCCTGGAACCGTAAGCTCAAATAAACTCTTCCTTCTATAAATTGTTTCGGTCAGTGTTTCTATCAGCAACAGAAAAGTGACCAATACAAAGGGCAAGTCAGCTTAACTGCTGATCCATCTCCCCAGCTCCACAAATTATTACAAATTGTTTTCTCCACCTACTTTAATAACACAATAGATACTTCAGAAATTTTTTAATTAAGGTCAATATTTTCAGGTTGCCATTTTTTTAAGGATTCAGTTTACATCATTCCAGCATGTCACGTTCTTTTCATGACTAGAGATTTTGGGGAAAAATATCATGGAGGCAGAACTCAGGATACTGAGGGCTGATGTGAGGACCTGGAGTTTGATGGCAGTGGACTAGGCATAATTCTTTGTGCTATGTATAGAAGGTGCAGTCTTCCCAGAGTCCAGTAAGGACTGAAGTGCCCACCTGTTCTCCTCCACGGTACACATGGCTCTGCCATTGAAACACCAGTCCACCTCCAGGAAGATGATGAAGGATGCCCTTCACTCTGTTCAAGTCTACAAGAATACACCTGTAGTGAAGGTGGTTCCTCTTGGGATTGATACCAAGAGAAGAGGAAGTTGAAAGGCAAATAAGAACAGATCACCAAGAAGGTGTTGGTGAACAACGAGAATATGCCCAGTCTAGAGGCTCAGATTACTACCGTGAACATCAAGAATTTAAATTTTTCCACAAGGTCCACTGTTGCTTCCCCCTAAATGAGGATCTGTCAACCCAGGACTGCCCAGAGGTACAAAACCTGAAGACACAAGATGTAGCCTAAACTTGTTAACGACTTGATAAACGACATTCAAGTGTTCCTCAAAATCTGACCAAAGCCCGTTGGGAGCAAAAATGCCTACCTTGCCATCGCGACAAACAAAACCTCATGTCCTTAAGTAACTTGAGTCGAACAGGCTGACCAATCGAAAGCTGTCAGAACATGGGCCTGTTGTGACATCGACTCCCTGTCCATGAAGATCTACTGTTGCCATGGAGACAGACACCCGACGTTTCCGTCTCCTTAATATGCAAGGACTTTCAGAGTGACAGAAAGTTCCACGATCACGTTGCTCATGGCCCACGGGATGCTGAGAACACATGGTCACAAGAGAATCATCTGGGAGACTAGCTCAGGATACATTGTGTCAAGCCAATTGAAACCAAAGGCGTGGACTCTGATCAGAGTGTTAGAGGTAGAAATACTCTCTCTTCATGATCACAGGAAAAAATTAGAAACTGAAGCTGGGCGCAGTGGCGCACGCCTGTAGTCCCAGCACTTGGGAGGCAGAGGCAGGCAGATCTCTGTGAGTTCAAGGCCAGCCTGGTCTACATAGTTTGTTCCAGGCCAGCTGGTGCTACAGGGAGACTCTGCTTCAAAAAGATCCGCCCCCCAAAAATTAGAAACTGAAAAGAAACAGTAAATTAAAGAATATTAAGCAAGACTATTGGGTGCTGGGAATTGTTTTCAATAGATCATAAAGTCATTAAATTTCTTTTGTCTGGACATTTTATAAGGCAGTAACAAAAACTTCACAAAGCTTGAGGCTACCCCTATGGAGACTGGTTAACGTTATGAGACATCTCGGGCAAAGTCAAAGGAGGACTCATATTCTCTATCGATGTCTCCTTAGCACAACTAAGGAGATCATGTGCTATGTATGAACCTTTCACTGCGTTAAGTGGGAATGGGCTCCTTTCTTGCCCATCCCTGAGCCCTGCTGTGTTAGCACTCATCCTTGGCTCTCTGATATTTGTTGGTCACAAAGTTACGAAGCTACCCTTGATCTTTCTCTCTCACTTGCTATTAATTAGATGATGTTCTCTATGCTCTTCAGACCTGCGAGATCCACTTGTAGGTATACGACGGTATAGATACATTGTCACAGTAATCAAGATGTAGCTGACTCTTGTTACCTCACACGGTTCCAACACTACGTGTTGCTTATTGTGGGGGGAAGAATTTTTTCAGCACCCACTCTTACTTAGACTTTGATCCCTGACAATCATCCGCGTTGGAAGCAAGAATATATGAAACTATTAATAACGTTTCACATATACCGCTCAGTGGCTTTAGGGTGTTGACGTGGCCTTCTGTGATTGGCCCCGAGCCTCGCCCGAATAACATATGTCGTTTATCTTATACCGTAATCCAATTTCTCTCACTTATTTTGGCCTGGGCTTCAAACTTGTGTAGTGTCCCTTTAACTCACACCCTTCCATTAAAACTCTGTCTTTTTTCTCATTTCAATGTATGCGTGCATCTTGGAGTTTTCATCTTGAGGCCGTTTCTATTCCTACGTACCGAATAACATATGTCGTTTATCTTATACCGTAATCCAATTTCTCTCACTTATTTTGGCCTGGGCTTCAAACTTGTGTAGTGTCCCTTTAACTCACACCCTTCCATTAAAACTCTGTCTTTTTTCTCATTTCAATGTATGCGTGCATCTTGGAGTTTTCATCTTGAGGCCGTTTCTATTCCTACGTACAAGGAACAATGTGAATTATAATTCCAGGGCATTACTGTCCCTTGAGCATGTACAATTTGCAAGGAATATGTTTCGTGCTTTCTGAGGGGGCCTATGAATTTCTAGTTCTGATAT
>NW_008327925.1:72171-74974 GCF_000622305.1 Nannospalax galili
CTCTCTCTCTCCCCCAATATCCTTCTTCAAAACATTGCAACCCTGCTAAGCTCCCCGGGGGACCCTAACCCTCATCCATCGATGCACCTTCACATTCATTGTCCTCTTCCGTTTGCTAACCAACCGCAGACACGGACTCTCAGCAAACAAGGTTGAATTATCCAAATCAAGGTTGCCTACCTGGTCTTGACTGACCCTGCCATTACCAACTCTAGTTTCTTCTACAATCCTCTTCCCTAAGACTAAGAAAGAAATCACTTCCCTTTAGCATCTCACAAGTTATGTCTGACTCTGGGTTCTCAACTTTGCTATAAACTCAAATATCCTTGGTGGTGGTTTGCATGAGAAATCTTTCATATAGGTTGAAATACCTGAGCAGTTGGCTGCACTTTCACTGTTTGGGAGGACAGAGTCTTTAGGAGGTGGAGTCTTAATGGAGCTAATGTGTCACTGGGGTTGGGCTTTTACTCTATCCAATAACAGAAGTTTCCTCTTCCCTTTTATGGGAATGCGTGTTTTTCCTGCATGGATGTATGTGTACCAGGAACATGCAATGCCCAGGGAGGGCAGAAGAGGGTGTTGGATTCTTTGGAAAAGGGATTGATGATGGTTGTTACCCACCTTGTTGGTGCTGGGACCAAACCCAGGTCCTCTGCAAGAGCAGCCAGTGCTCTTAACTGCTGACCCATCTCTCGAGTCCACTCTCTTGCCTTCTTATCCAGAAAAAATGTCCGCCTTTACCATCAAGGCATGCCATTTTAAGCGTTTCTTCTTATAGAAGGACACTGCCTCAAAATAGAAAAAAGAAATGTAAAGGACAACAACACAACTATCTAGGCGCACACAAATAAAACAATATTGTATAGCTGATGGTAAAAGTTATTATAATTTTGGGGCTGGAGAGACGGCTCAGCGGTTAAGGGCATTGACTGCTCTTGCAGAGGACCTGGGTTCGATTCCCAGCACCCACATGGCAGCTACTAACTGTCCTTAACTCCAGTTCCAGGGGAGTCCGACGCCCTCTTCTGACCTCCGCAGCATTGCAGGAAACAGGTGCACTCACCTACATGAAGGCAATACACTCATACACATAAAATAAAAATAAACAAAATATTTAAAAAAAGTTATTATAATTTTGTTTACACTCACAAGAAAAAAAGAAAAGTCTAGTTGTGTATGCGGTGCACAGTCCCGAAGGGAGGCACACATAATCCTGCTCATATTTTGAATTGTTTTGTGGAATTTTACTGCAGATTCCACTTTTGGATCTATGTATTCATGACCAACCACCTAGATATACATGACATTCCCACTTAATAAAAGCAACCTGACCCATGTTTTTTTAATAAGCATTATGCCGTGGGAATGAAATAATATGCTGTTTAAAGTACACATCTTGGACTTTTTCTGGTGGCTGGAATACTGGCTGATTTTTACTGTAAACTTGACATACACTGGAGGCACCTGGGGAAAATGAATTTCAAGTGAAATGTGGCCTCCGTCGGCTGAAATTAGCCCCATCCTCCCCAAGGTGCTTCTGATTATTACATTTATCAAAGCAACTGAAAAGCACACTTTAATAAATTATGTAGGCTTTATTAAAATGAGAGAGTTTGTATTCCATAAATTCAGCAACATTCCTGACACCAACAACTTATTAAAAAATAATCATTAGGAAGGGACAGAGGAAAGAATCTCTTGTATTTAAGAAGAAAACACTGGAGGCGATTGCAGGTGGCTAATCCAAATTGTAAAAAATTACAGCAGCCGGCTGTGGTGGCGCACGCCTTTAATCCCAGCCCTTGGGAGGCAGAGGCAGGCGGATCTCTGTGAGTTCAAGGCCAGCCTGGTCTACATAGTGAGTTCCAGGACAGCTGGGGCTACAGGGAGACGCTGTCTCAAACACGACCAAGAGAAAAAAATACAGGAAAAGGTTATAACACATAGTTCTAAATAGCTGCATACATATTCCTTGTGAATTAGAAAGCTTTGATTCTCGAGCAGGTCTTGTGTGTATAAATACAGGTACGGTGGGCTCATGAGTACAAAGGCTCATTCATGTCCAAAATGCAATGTTCCACAACCCTCTTTCTCCTATTTTTTTTCCATTCTTTCCACCCTCTCATCTAAAAGATAGTCCCTGAGTTTTGAAACAGTTGACACGTATGTCTCCTTTAGGGATTATTGTTCTTAGCACTTTGCCAGACTCTTAAGTGGATATTAACTGCCCCCAGCCCGCTATAAACAGAAGCCTTCCCACTGAAGAATGACAACAGAGGGAATCCCTGGGCATAAACACATGAATTTAGAAAGCGCTTTGACACGAGATTCATTTATTAGATCAATAGTATAAGGTTTAGATCCTAGATGCCCGTCTTTTTATTGTGGGGTTCTGGTGATTGAATCTAAACCTTCACGGCTATAGGGTAAGGTCTTTTCCAAATGGCTCATCACTCTCCGTCAATCTTCACTCTGATTTTTAACTTGGATTGTTAGTGTCTGATATATCTGCCTTTTCCAAAATAGTATCCACCTGTAATATGTACTCAACAGTACCAAAATAGAACCACAGTCTGTGAAATTATATATATATATATGACTTTATTGGAGCAAATACTTATGCTGTACAAAGTAGACTCTTAAAAGGACATAAGGAGTTTTTAAGACACTTGTTTAATGAATTACATTTGTGCAAAATATGAGGTGGAAGTTTAAGAATATTGAAACAAATAACCCATTTTCAAAGCCATTGGAAAAATGTGAACTGACATCTAACCAAAGAAGTTATACAGAAGTTGTATAA
>NW_008327925.1:77198-78914 GCF_000622305.1 Nannospalax galili
AACCAGCATTATCTTGAATACCGATGTTGATTTTAAAGTGCCATGCGTGTAGTAAAGGTAAAAGGAAGTGAAAATTATACCATTTTCCTAAGCTGAGAAAAACAGAATAAAATTCTGTAACCATGAATAAGTTTAATGATCACTTTTTTTAAAAAAAAAAGCAGAAAGGAAATTCCTTAACAAATGTTTCAAAATATGTAGGATATTACAAAGAGGCAAAATATATTCTGCAAGTAGCTTAAGGGTGAAGAAGCAGACAGACTGAGGAGGTGGCTTAGTTCATCATATCTTTGCTGTCGAAGGGCCTGAGGTCCGATCCGCAGAATGCCCATAAAAATCCAGGTGCCTCCAGGTAATCCCAACACTGAGTCGGAAGAGACCGTTGGATCCTGGTTACCCCCCTGGTCAGACAGTCTAGTGGGTAAGTGAGCTTAGGATCAATGTCCATAATTAAGATGAGATCCAGTCAGACAGAATCAGATTTGACCTCCAGGACTTACGTATGCAAACATACAGAAAAATGTACATGTACATTACATACCCACATGAAATTGTAAAAATGAATACATGACTAAATAGTTTCAAATACATGAATGAAGGGCTGGAGAGCACTGGGTGTTTTCCAGACCACCCAGGCTTGGTACCTAACAATCATTCTTGAAGTGCAGTTCCAGGGGATCTGCCATCCTCTTTTGGCCTGTCTGTGTACTGCAGGACAAGCGTGCACTTAGATGGTGTGTGGCGAGAGCAGTCATACACATCGGTTATCAAAAGTAAACTTGAAACTAAAATAAACTTAAGAATAAAAATAAAATAAAATAACTTTAAAATAAAATTAAAAATGGAAATAATTCAGTCTAGCCATTATTGTTTTAGAAGTCAATTAATGATAGAAAATACCATAGCTATATTGAAATGACAATATAAAAGTGTCATTTGTCATAGTTACATAGTAGCTCAATACAAACATTTTTAAAATCTATGAGCTACTGCAGTTACTATACATTTTCTGTCCTAAACTATATTTCTATAGCCAAGGAAAGTTTAAATCATTTCTGCAGCCCAGGCAGAGTCAAAGGCAGGTTTCAGAACGTGTCACTTAGAACAAATTCAAACATACCAGTGATTGAAAATGCACTTACCACTTCTGAAGTCAGTCAAATCCCCATGCAAACGTGGTAGATCCCGTATGCGGATGCTGATAGAATATTAATGTTTTAAAGAATCTTAATGTTTTAGGATATTCAGAGTACATGACACCCGTGTCGTAGGAGGGAGGAGTCAGGCTCGGTGCTGTCGCTGTCTCTGAGGATACGGTTTCTGTACATACGTCTGCACACGTCTCCTCTGGAGCCCCAGCTGCTCAGATCTGCAGCAGCCCTGGGAGCTGCGGGATGTGCTTTCCATACGCTGTGTGCGCGCGCCACCTCGTGACCGTGGCGGAGATCAGCAGCCAGAGCGCTTTGTGCAGCGCGGGGAGGCCGGATGCCCCAAGGATGAGCCGCAGGTCTGATAAGCACTCAGCAGGTGGCCAAGACCTTCAATAAAGGGCTAACAGCGAAGAAGACAAGTGATAACCTTGGCAGGAAAATTGGTGCTCTTGGAAATCAGTATATAAAACAAAATAAACTAGACCCGGCAAGAGAAATAGCTAATGTTTACCCTCAGAGGTAGAATCAATACATCTTATCTAATAGCCTATCTTTATATCTATCT
>NW_008327925.1:79179-83445 GCF_000622305.1 Nannospalax galili
GTATCATCATCATCTATCTATCTACCACCTATCACCTATCACCTATCTATCATCTATCATCTATCATCTACCCATCTATCTATCATCTATCCATCCATCTATCCTCTACCTATTATCTATCATCTATCTAATGTCTATTCTTATCTCTTTGTCTAATAATCTATTATCCATCTATCTAATATCTGTCTAACATTTATTATGTATTATCAATCATCTACCGATCGATCATGTGTATTATATACCATGCTATCATCTGTCATTAATTATCTATGTATATGAAATCAATCAGCTGTGGATCACCTGTCATCTATTTACCTATTTAGCATGTGTCTATGATGTATCTATCATCTATGTTTCTTTCAATCTGTCCATGTGCATATATCATCTCTCAAGCTATCGATCACCCATGGATCACCTATCACGTATCATGTATCTATCTTTTCTTTATTGTACATGTGTAATCGTCTGTCACCTAATAGCCTCTAGCTCTTACCTGTGTATTGCCTGTCAATCTACAGATCATCTATCACCTATGTATAAGGGACGACTGTCTCCTAATGTCTATCTATTGTCTATCAAGCTATCATTTATCTGTGCTTACATATATGTTATTTCTATCATAGTTCATCTTTCTATCATGTCTCTTTATATAAAATCAATCAACCAGCTGTCATTCTTCTGTCATATACTTACCTATTCATTATATATCTATTATGCATTTGTCTTTTGTTTCTTTCAATCTATGTGAACCATCATCTATTGAACTATAGCTCACCTATATATCATTATATATTATCTATCATAGATCAGTATCTATATATCTAGGTATAATCTATTGTCTATCATTGAGATATTGTTTATTCACTATGTTTCTGAAACTGTCATCTCTCATCTATGATATGTTTATAGCCTGTCATCCATCAGTCTCTATACCATATAGCTTACATTTCTCCATCATTTATACATAATATATCACCTATACATCTATATATCATCTACCATCCACCACCTAATATCTACCCTCTACCATCTGTGTACACCTAGTACCTAATTATTATGATGGCAGGGGAGGGTGGTTGGTGGGGGCAGGAAGGGAAAAAGCTAGGGTGATGTGTGACCACACATATATATTACACGCATGTATGAGACTGCCAAAGCATGAATTGATCTTTAAAAATAAAATTGGACCCAGGCATGGCAGCACGTGCCTTTAGTCCCAGCACTCAGGACGCAGAGGCAGGCAGACGGGTCTCTATGAGACGGAGGCCAGCCTGACTAGCAATTTCCAAGCCAGCTGGGACTATAAGGAGATCTTGTCCCAAAAAGACAAAAAAAAGTTATATTTTAAATTACTACTTTCAAGCAAGTGAAGCTGAGTTTGATTGCCAGTGTGTAGCCAGAGAGCCACGTACGTGCTGTGGCGCAAACCATCACCCTGAAGATAGATATACATAATAAATAATAAATAGATAAACAGATAAATAAATATAAAATCTTAAATAGAACAATTCTTAAAAATCGGGTATCATGTGGTTCATGCATGTGTATTCGCCCACATGTCTGCATATGTGTGTGTACATTCATGTGCACACATATAACCATGTGGAAGGTGAAGGTCTGTTTTGGCACCCGTGCATGAATACATGCACACACGTTCATACAGTCACAGGGCACGCACAACATTCTGATACGGCACATATGCACACACACACACGCACACACTCACACACACGCACACACAAACTAAACAGTAGGTAAACCTGACTTCAAATGCAATGTAGTTTGACGGTAATTAGAACCCCCTGCAATCTCCCCTCCTCTCCTCATTTTATATATATACATATGTATATATGTATATATATGTATGCAATCTATAGAGTCTGATTTCTGTCCCCAAATGTCCTTCAGTGTAGGTCCCCTCACTGAACACACCAAGAGTCCCCTCTCTGTAGGTCACCATCGCTCCCCATTCCCACAGCCATCGATTGCCAAAAGCTCCTTAGGTTGGGTTGGGAATTCTTGTTCACGTCCCCACGTGTATGCAGGGATTTGGTCTGATTTGAGTTTACATGGGATTTGCACATGCTGTCACCATTACTGTGGGTTCATATGTGTAACTGCACAGCTGTTCTGAAAACTGTTTCTTGGCGTTGTCCAACCCCTCTATGACTCGCCAATGAATCCAGATGTTCGCTTCTCTTTTAGACAGATGACTATAGTGCCTATGAATAATTGGTTTATTTTATCTTACTATTATGTTGTGTGATCCAAGGGTATTGACAACAAGGTCTTGCTATGTGTCCCTAACTGGCCCAGAACTTGCGTCAGATTGGATGTCATCTTGGAACAAATTGTCTTCTGTCTTCCACGTGCTGTAATTTCAAGCTTACGCCTACACAAACATGTTGGAGTAAATAACAGTTCTTGGCCACCATGTCCTTGCTAGGATTCCACCCCGGGTCCTCTACAAGAACAGCCACTATTTTTACGCTTTGGTTGTTAGCCTTAGCCTTTAATGGCTGCTCTATCCCTCCAGCCCATGAACAGCCACGATTTTTAGCCACTGAGTTATTTTCTCCAACCCGTTATATTTAAATTTTTTTCACGTACACTTTAATACTGCATTGAGATCTTTCTTCTAAATCAAATTTGTTTATATACAATCTTGCATCTGTAAGCAATGCATACTAATCACTCTCACCATTCACCTCCCCACAAACCCTATCCACACCGTCCCCCTGCACACTGGGATTAATAGGGCTGTCTGTGCGACCATGATTTCAGAGCTGTCCCTTGGAATCTGGTAGGCTTAGCAGTGGGGACACACCTAAAACCAGATATTCCCCCTCTTCAAGAGTCTATCATCATTCTGCATTTCAACGGCACTGAGTTGGGTCCCACGAGCTCCTTCCTTTTCTTAAGAGTTGTTCAGTTAATGGTTGCAATGGTTTTATAAAGGATATTTCACCATCCCATAACCTATCTCCTGGTTTGTACAAACTCCCATCCCCTCCTCCAATACTTCCTCAGCCTTAAAGCAGGCACTATAAATGTCATATTTAGGTCTGGTTATTGCGTTTTCTCTGTATTGGGTAGCCTACGGTCTCTCCACCCACCACCTTTCTTTGTAACCAGAAGCTTCTCTGAGTAGTCTATGTGTATAAGCATAGGCATTTTGGAGGTAGATTTGCACTCTGTCAATTTAGTTAAACATCAGTGGACAGAATTGTCTTTGATTTTAATCGGAATGCCCCTCCTCCTTAGGTGTCAAGCGTTAATCACAGGTTAATGTCATCATCAAGTCCTTTGTAAAGAGCTACCTTTATACATAATTGCAAAAAAGGTTTTGAAAATTTTAATTTCCAAATGATAGCTTGTGGTGGTTTCAGTGAGAACATTCCCCCATGGGCTCCAAGTATTTGGACATTTTGTCCCCAGTTGGTGGCACTGTTCTGGGAGGTCTTAGACGATGCGGCCATGTTGGAGGAAGCACGTCACTCGGGGAGGGCTTAGAGAGTTCATACGCCTGGCTGGATCACTAGTCGTTCTCTCTTCCTGTGCCTGCTTGAAGTTGTGAACACTTAGCTTCTGTTCCTACTCCAGCCACCTCTGCTGCCATGCTCCCCATCATGATGGACTCTTGCCCCCTTTTGGAACTGTAAGCTAAATAAACTCTTCCTTTCATAAGTCCTCTTGGTCATGGTTATTATGATGGCAGGGGTGGGTGGTTGGTGGGGGCAGGAAGGGAAAAAAGCTAGGGTGATGTGTGACCACACATATATATTACACGCATGTATGAGACTCCCAAAGCATGAATTTATCTTTAAAAATAAAATTGGACCCAGGCATGGCGGCACGCGCCTTTAGTCCCAGCACTCAGGACGCAGAGGCAGACGGGTCTCTATGAGACAGAGGCCAGCCTGACTAGCAATTTCCAAGCCAGCTGGGACTATAATGAGATCTTGTCTCAAAGAGACAAAAAAAAGTTATATTTTAAATTGCTGCTTTCAAGCAAGTGAAGCTGAGTTTGATTGCCAGTCTGTAGCCAGGTAGCCACGTACGTGCTGTGGCGCAAACCATCACCCTGAAGATGGATACACATAATAAATAAATAAATAAATAAATAAATATTCAAGCAAGAAGCTGAGTTTGATTGCCAGTCTGTAGCCAGGTAGCCACGTACGTGCTGTGGCGCAAACCATCACCCTGAAGATGGATACACATAATAAATAAATAAATAAATAAATAAATAAATAAATAAATAGA
>NW_008327925.1:85067-89835 GCF_000622305.1 Nannospalax galili
AATCACAGGTTAATGTCATCATCAAGTCCTTTGTAAAGAGCTACCTTTATACATAATTGCAAAAAAGGTTTTGAAAATTTTAATTTCCAAATGATAGCTTGTGGTGGTTTCAGTGAGAACATTCCCCCATGGGCTCCAAGTATTTGGACATTTTGTCCCCAGTTGGTGGCACTGTTCTGGGAGGTCTTAGACGATGCGGCCATGTTGGAGGAAGCACGTCACTCGGGGAGGGCTTAGAGAGTTCATACGCCTGGCTGGATCACTAGTCGAAATCGACTTCCCGTGCCTGCTTGAAGATGTGAGAGCTTAGCTTCTGCTCCTCCTCCAGCCACCGCAGCTGCAATGCCTTCTTGTTATGATAGACTCTTTCCCCTTTGAGACATAAGCTAAATAAACTTTTCCTTCTGTAAAGTCCTTTGGTTATGGTGTTTCTATCACAGCAACAGAAAAGTAACTAATGCATACATTATTTTCAAAGATGCTTATTTTGAAATTAACAGATTTTCAGAGAACTAAATACTTGAAAGACATTTTAGCAATCATCTATGACACTGGAGAAAAGAATAGACTGTGGACTTCTTTTAATCATCGGTGATTTTTGAACTCAACACAAATGACTGAAAATCATTATTTAATACATGAATAGTTTTGATTTTCAATTTGAATGTTGAGAATTTAGCAGAACTTATATGCATATCTAATGTTTACTGGAGCCTACACAATATTTGTTGGGGGCACAACTGACAAAGGATATATCTATGTGTGTGTGTATGCACATATATACATACCTGTGTGTGTTTGTGTGTGTATATGTGTGTATGATGCTTATATTACGTGTTTGTTGATAAGTAATTGCCCAAAACCAGCATGTTTAACATGCCAACCAACCCATATATTTCCTTGATTTCTTGTGATTATTGTGTGTATTTGTGGTTGTATGTGTGGTTGTGTGTGTGTGTCTATAGCATGTGCATTAGTATGTAAATGCATGGGTCTGTGCAGATGTGTGGAGGCCAGAACGAGACATTGGGTGTCTTCTTATTTTCATTTATTGCCTTGAGAAAGTGTCTCTCACTGACCGGAAGTTTGTCCATTTAGGCAGGCTGTCTAGCCAGGGAGTTGTGGATTTGTGCCTTTCTCCACAACTGAGTGCTGTACTTAAAGGAACATTTGGCCATGGCCAGTCTTTTTTTCTTCTAATATTTCATTTGTTATTTTTATTTTATGCATATGAGTGTATTGTCAGCATGTACGTACAATGCCTGTAGAGGTCAGAAGAGGGCAGCCGATTCCCCTGGAACTCAAGTTACAGAAAAGTATGTCAGGCACTGTATGGATGCTGGGAATCGAACCTGTGTCTTCTGCAAGAGGATCCAGTGCTCTTAAGTGCCGACCTGTGTCTCCATCCCTGATGACTTGAATTTATTTTAGAGACACCTTGTAGTGCCACCTGGCTTGGAACTCAGTATGTAGACCAGCTTGTCCTGGATGTCAGAGTTCCACCTTCCTCTGCCTCCCGAGTACTGAGATTAAAGGCCTGCGCCACCATGCCCAGATGTCATTATGGGTCCGATATTTGTGAATCGATTCCTCATCTCAAGCTTCTTGAATCCAATTTACTCGAAGGTTGCATAGAACAGTGGAGATGGGGTTAGGTTTCATATGAAAAAGTGGAGTAAATATACACGTGTTTGTTTCAAATTCATTGTTTTATTTAATATTTTATTCATTGTTTTTACTTTATACATATAAGTGTATTGTCTGCAAATATGTAACTGCAGCCATGTAGCGCAATACCCAAAGAGTTCAGAAGAAGGCATCAGATCCCCTGGACCTGAGGTTAGGGACAGTTGTTATAAGCCGTGAGGGTGCTGGAAACTGAGCCCAAGTTTTCTGCAAGATCAGCCAGTGTTCTTAACCACTAAGCCATCTGTCCATCCCCTATTTTTTTATTTAGCAATCAAGATAATTATATAAAGACATATAATTTAAAGATAGAAATGTTCCTGAAACCTTCGAACATTTCCTGGAATCAGAATCACAATGTTGTGTCGACAAGATGGCTCGATCTATTGAATTGCTTGCTGCCAAGCTTGACGAACAGAGTTCAATTCCCAGGACCCACACGGTGGAACGAAACAATCAACATCCCCAAAGTCGTCTTCCGACCTCCGTTAGCATTGGTCCACACATATACACACGTGTAAAAAATAAATAAGTAAATAAATGTAATAACTTATTTTCCCCAAAGCACAATATGGTTCCATTCAGTGCAATGAATACCATTCATTTATATTGCTCATTAATTGCTGGGTCCAAGTTGTTAAAGTCATGTTTACATAAATTTGTCTTATTTTCTTTATTATTTTTATTTTATGTGAATGAGGGTATTGCTTTGCACATATGTGAGTGCACCTGTGTGCGGTGCTCACAGAGGTCGGAAGAAGGCATTGGATCTCCTGGAACTGGAGTTACAGACAGCCATTAGCTGCCCTGTGGGTGCTGGGAATCTAACCGGGGTCCTCTGCAAGACCAGCCAGTGCTCTTAACCCCTGGGCCACCTCTCCGATCCCCATGATTATATTTTTAAATGGCTATACATGCCAGGGTAACTATTAAATATACTTTATAGATCATTATTTGCATAATGTCTATGTGACAGTTTTAAGTGCAGCTTTTCCTTTACTATTGATATAAAATATTTACTTTTCCAATGAGCTTGCAGTACTTGAAGAAACAGGAAGAAGAAAGGGAGGCTGACCCTACACAAATGTACTCAGCATCCCCTTAAGAGTTTATTTTAGTTTCCTCTGCAGATATAAAAGTGATAGCTATAAACAGACAGAAGGAACCATAAACCTACTGAGGTATCTGAATTCTTTCACAGACATAATTCCGTGAAGTTAACTACAAATGCTTCACTGCTTGAAACACACATACAATGCAGTTGGATCCACAAATAAGTGATCATAATAAACTTATTTAGCGAACTCCAAACAGCTTTTACTGGACATTCATTAAATAAGAAAGCAAGAGGGCTGGAGAGATGACTCAGTGGTTAGGAACGCTGGCTGTTCTTGCGGAAGACCCGGTTCGCATCCCAGCACCCACATGGTGGCTAATAACTGTCCTTAACAGGAATCCGATGGCTTCTGCAGTCCTCTACAGGCGTTGCACCACACGGGTGCACTTACATGCAGGGAATACATGCATACACATAAAATAAAAGTAATAAATAAAATATTTCTAAAAATTAAGAAGTTACTTATTTAGTGTCTTGTTACTGTGATAAAATATGTTGAGAAAAGAAAACTTGAAAGGTTTTTTTTTGTTTTTTACATTCACAGGCTTAAAGGGATATGGTCCATCATACGACTGCACACAGGGAACACATGGGCAACAGGCAGCTGGAGCTGAGCACAGTGCGTCACACTCAGGAGCACAGTCAACAGGAAGTGGGGCCAGGTCATGAAACGTCAAAGCACAACCCTGTCCCCCATAATTCACTTCTTCCAATGAGGCTCCATCTTCTAAACGTTCCACAACTTTCCCCAACAGGACCGCCAAAAGGAGACTAGTACTTCACATCCTTGAAACTTTGGGGGTCATTTCTTAGTTAAAACACAGAGTAGTTTTGTAAAGATCATACTTCTGAAACATTTAAATGCCGGTTGCAGTCGGGGTGAGACGTGCCATCTGAGAGTGTGTCAAGCCTGGCTGTAAGTCTGGGAGGAAATGATATGTTAATAAAGTAGGTAGTGAATTAGTAATGTACTCATAAGTACAGAGACATAAATGTTACTAAGCAACAATAGGCAATGCTCCTAACTAGCTAGACCAGCTTATATTGACAAAAATACCGCATCAGGAGATCATAAGACATCCTTGATATTTGCCTTAAGCAAAAGCTTTGTTACCTTTGACAATTGCAATCAAGGAAATTCCTACATGCATTTCGATTTGCACAACATGTACAATTTGCATAGTTTCAGGAATTATCTTAACACGAAGTCGTTTGATCTTACAGACTGGGCGTGGTAGCACATGACTTTAATTCCAGGCTAGGGAGGCAACAGTAGGCAGATTTCTGTGAGATTCAGGCCAGCCTGGTCTACATAGAGAGTTCCCTGTATCAATATGTATCCTACATAGATGATAGATAGATACATAGATAGATAGATGATAGATACATAGCTAGACACATAGATAGATAGATACATAGATAGATACATAGATAGATATATAGATACATAGATAGATAGATGATAGATACATAGGCAGATGATAGATAGATGGATGGATTAATGGATGGATAGATAGATAGAAAGAAAGAAAGAAAAGGTACGTACATAGGTACTTGATAGACTGTAGACAATCAAGAAATAGGTAGATACCTAGATAGATAGATAGATAATAGATAGATACATAGATAGATGATAGATACATAGACAGATAGATATAGATAGATGATAGATAGATAGATAGATGGATGTTGGATGGATGGATGGATTAATGGAAGGATAGGTAGATAGAAAGAAAGAAAGAAAAGGTACGTACATAGGTACTTGATAGACTGTAGACACAATGGTACTAAGTAGACAGATGACTGATGATATAGATGATAGAGAGATGGTAGATAGATACAAAGATATATACATAGATAGATAGATAGATAGATAGATGATAGATAGATGATAGATAGATGACTGATGATATAGATGATAGAGAGATGGTAGATAGATACAAAGATATATACATAGATAGATAG
>NW_008327925.1:90047-95219 GCF_000622305.1 Nannospalax galili
ATACACAGACACATTTTCTCTTATCTAAAATGTTAATCCTCTATATTGTGCATATCATACAAAAGTGTAAGCTGGTTTTGGTCAGAACATTTTATCACAACCATAGTAGTTGATCTCAGGAGTGATGTGTGATGTATATTTTATTATTTATCTGGTATATTATTGACGAAAGACAAGTTCTTGATCATGCCAGGCAAGTATTGTACGACTAAGCTGTGTACCATCACTGTTTTTTCTTTTTAAATCCATTACATAACTAAAGTCTGGATGCTTATGAATAATTATATTCTTCTTGAAAATACAGATTCAAGGTATGTCAAGTATGGTGGAGGTTAAAAGGCATATTTATAAAGGAATACAAGTCTACCACGGCAAGTGTTATATGTCTGAGTTACAGATATCCCTAACCCTTTAACACTAGCAAAATCACACCACAATTTGATTAGATGTTTTTTGCCAAGTTTCTCTATACAGAGACACATTTTCTCTTATCTAAAATGTTAATCCTCTATATTGTGCATATCATACAAAAGTGTAAGCTGGTTTTGCTCATAACATTATATCACAACCATAGTAGTTGATCTCGGGAGTGATGTGTGATGTATATTTTATTATTTATCTGGCATATTATTGACGAAAGACAAGTTCTTGATCATGCCAGGCAAGTATTGTACGACTAAGCTGTGTACCATCACTGTTTTTTCTTTTTAAATCCATTACATAACTAAAGTCTGGATGCTTATGAATAATTATATTCTTCTTGAAAATACAGATTCAAGGTATGTCAAGTATGGTGGAGGTTAAAAGGCATATTTATAAAGGAATACAAGTCTACCACACAGTTATCTAATACAGAAAATAAAAGCTATTTATGAAAAGTTATCGCTTGGGAGAAATTCATCAAGTAGACCTTGTTAATATTTATAGGGATGTAAACTCTTGCAGAGTTCTCAGTTTGATTAACTTCCTATCACAAAACAAGCTGGGAGATGATTATGTGTGAAATTAGAAGATAAATCATTTATATTTGCTATAGCAAGATGGTTTCCTCTGATTAGACTAATTGAGATATAGAAGAGCGGGCTAATCAGAAAAGTGTGTATCTGCAAAAGTCTTCAATGAAAGCCTAAATTTATCCACACAAAACAGGTGTAATGGAATTGATTTCAAATTCATCAGTTATGAACACTTTCCTGCTCGTGCTGATTATTACAAATGGGATAATTTACGTTACATATATTTGACGTTCTTTTCTTAGTGACATACTGCAAAATTGGCACTTACCACTGGTTTGCTTTTGGCTAATTATGGAACATTTGTCCTGTTCTGCTTTCCTGAAGAGGGTGTTAACTCCTTAGGTGGAGAAGGAGTTCATTGTTTCTTGATGCCTGTGGCCAGTCATGATCAGGCGGACGTAAAGAAGGTGAGGTAATCAGCTTTTTATTAGGATAACATCTCTGTCAGAGCTATCGCCCCACCCACATGAGAATATTCCCAAATACTGAAAACTAAAAAATCTCAAACTTTTTTCCCCCAAGGATTTCTCCTAGGAAATCACAGCTTACATCCTATTTTATTTGACCATTCATTCATTCATTCATTCATTCATTCATTCATACGTGATTGTAGATTGTGTTTCTGTATTTTGGCTTTTGTGAATAGAGCTTCAGGTTTCTGTCCAGAGCTATGATTTTATTTTCTTTCTAAATTGATATTAAAATTGCATTGCGCCAGGCCTGGAGAGGTGGTTCAGATGTCAAGAGAGCATTGTGCTCTTGCAGAGGGCTCTGCAGTATCATGTCCCAGCACCAGGGTCTGGTGATTTACAACTGTCTGTGAGTCCTGCTCCTCTGGGGGATTTAGCACCTTCTTCTGGCCTCTATGGGCAGCTGTCCACATACGACAAAAGCACACAGACACACCCGTGCAAATAGTTATGAATTAAAAAAAATTGTTCTAAAAATTAAAGGATAGATTGTTGGACCATAGGATTTTTTTTTATCCTGTTTTCAGGAATATTTTGCTGTGGTTGCTGTTGTTTTGTATAATTTCATTTTTCTTTGAATGTTGGGGAACTTCTGAAATATATTTTGATTGTTTATATCTCCTCCCCTACCTGCACAACATTAACTTCACCCTACCCAATTTCATGTACCTATATCTTATATACATTTATATGCATTAAATATATATTATATAAAACACATAACTGCATATATTTTATTTACATATAACATATGTAATGTTAACAAGTGCTATGTATTTTCAACTTATATATAATACATATTATAAATATATTAAGGCCCATAGAGTTGAATTTGTGCCCCCTATGCCCTTCAGGGTGGGTCCATCCACTGGAATTTGGTTGGTCTACCAAGAGTCACACTGACTTTCTTGGTCTCAGCAGCCATTGACAATAATTCCTGTAGAGGAGGTGGATAACCACAAGGAAACAGATTTCCAGACCGCTGGTCGGTTAGTCATATGAACACCCAGCAATGGTGAGAACACGTGCAAGTCCCATGACAGTTCAAGTCAGAAAAAAAAAAAAAATCCCAGCATGGATAAGGCAAAGTGGGTAAGAAACCCCAAAGAACTTGGTTATTCTCTTTAAAATTTTTCTTACACGTTTGTATCGACGACTCCAGGTGTCAGTCTTTCACAATGACTGAGCTGGAACACGTGAGCCTCCAGTCTGAGACTTTCAAAAGCTTCCATTAGAGGAATAATCCAACCTACATTCCCACCAGGAGTGCACAAGATTTCCCTTTCTCTGCAGCCCCCGCCGTCACGGTGCAGGGACCACAGTCCAAGCCTGAAGGGCTTGGGGACCCCGACGGATAGAAATCAGGACGCAGGGGATGCAGAGGGGTGTGTCCTAGTGCATGTTTACTGTGAACTAAAGCAAGCTTATATAGGAATCAGATATGGAGTAACCAAGGAATAACTAAGGATACATCACTAAACAGAAAGTAACCAAGGTGTAACCAAGGATACATTATGTTACCACCAAGGATACATTACTTCACCAACCAAAACTCACACAACGTTACAGTATCCAAGTTTCGGCTACATAATATTTATCATATCTTAGACATAAAGCGAACTGCTTGTGATTACTCATAGCAACTGCTAGAGTCCATTATGTCTATATAGAAACTCCAGTGCCCATCAACTGAAACAGGACTCTTTAGTTATGTTTCCAAGACTGCTAATTAATCGGGGAAGCATAGCCTGTCAATTCAGACCACAGAAGCAGAGAGCAGGGTAAGTGCCAGGGTGGGAGCACTCTTCCTCCCATTCCAGAGTCAAGCTGTGCCCGTAATAGCTCCCAATACCCCACAGCTTTTATTTCTTGGTCATGAATGCAGTGATGGTATGCCAGTCATGTGACACGGAAGCCCCCTGTACTCTCTCACCTAGTGTTGGGGATATGGTTCCTCCTCCTGTAAAAGAGAATAGAGCTGGGCATGACGGTCACACCGTCAATCTCCAACTCACTAGGCAGAGGCAGGTGAATCTGAACGAGATTGAGGCCAGCCTCGTCTACACAGTGAATTCCAGGACAGCCGGGGTTACAGGAAGACCCTGTCTCAAAAACAAACAAACTTGACTCAGGCAAAAACACATGAAATATGGTCCACAAGGCCCAGCAAAGAAGACAAATCACCAAACTGAAGAAATGGAACAAAATGAGTCCTAGTGGGGAAAAATGCGACAGACCATGGCATATCTTCTCTTTAAAGAGTTCAAGGCTTTTATTAAGACAGCTCTGCGAGGTTGGCCGTCAAAAACTGTCTTAGAGCTTCAGTGAGTTTTTCCCAGAGCAATTCAGTTTCCAAACAATGACTGTTTATTGACGTTTCCAGTAGCATGGATTAACGTGTGGAAGCATTCTCAGAAAAATCACTTAAATATACTGTACTTACCACATTTGAAGATTGAGTCAGTTAATTTCAAATCAGATTTTTCAGTTGGATTTTCTGTCTTCTCAATGCAATCTAAACAGCATATGTCTAGAGCCCTTCTCCCAAATGTCATCAAACTGGAAATTACCACAAAACTCAGTGGTGCGTGAGTATGAGAATCCTGGAACTAATTTGCATGCATATTATTTTTAAATATTGATATGTTATTAGCATTGTACAACGTGCACGTTCATGCTTAGTAGGAGCACGGTGATTTCTTTGTGTATGTGCTAGACATAAACCTGATGGAAAACACTTGTCACTGCATTCATAGATCAATTGTTTTGTGTTCTGCAGTGAAATCACATCTCTGGGCTCTACGTGTGTGCATACGTGTATCTGCGTACTTGGGTACGTGTCCCCACAAATGCAGAGGCCAGAGGAAAATTTCAGGGATTGTTCTTGTGATGTGTAAGGTACGTTTGACTGGCTAATTGTCATGTGGTTTTTGAGCTCCCTGAGCACCTGACTCTGGAAGTGGGGTTGCCTGCCGCCCCATCTCAAATCCAATATTTGTCTCAAAATGTCTCCCCACACACCTTATCTGGAAATGGTCTGTCTCCACCCCAAAATTCTGTGACAGGGAAGAATGAGAACAGGAAAACAGGACAAGTAAAAACACCGTTTTTTTAAGAAGACATAGATTACTTCCAGCAGAGATGACTACAGTTTGTCCCATGATATAAAACAGCCTAAAATAGGGAAAAGAAGCCAGAGTTCAGTCGTGGGAAGGTCATCCATCCACAGAGAGGAGGCCCAACTGTGAACTCCACCTGACTGACCCAATCACTCTAGTCTATTCTTGCTGGATGTTGTGAGTTGCAAACTGATGTTTTTCTATAACTGTCTATCATCCATCTATCTACCTATCATCTATATCTATCTATCTATCTATCTATCTATCTATCTATCTATCTATCTATCTATCTATCTATCTATCTATCTATCTATCTATCTATCTATCTATCTATCTATCTATCTATCTATCTATCTATCTATCTATCTATCTATCTATCTATCTATCTATCTATCTATCTATCTATCTATCTATCTATCTATCTATCTATCTATCTATCTATCTATCTATCTATCTATCTATCTATCTATCTATCTATCTATCTATCTATCTATCTATCTATCTATCTATCTATCTATCTATCTATCTATCTATCTATCTATCTATCTATCTATCTATCTATCTATC
>NW_008327925.1:95879-98000 GCF_000622305.1 Nannospalax galili
CCTCCCGAAAGGGGTCTGGGCAGCATGGGGAGACCCGCCACCTTAAGCAAGGGTCCCCATGGCCTACTGCAACCAGGAGCGGGGCAGCTTACAGGGCCGTCTGCCTGCCTGCCTGCCTGCCTGCCTGCCTGCCTGCCTGCCTGCCTACCTACCTACCTACCTATCTACCTACCTACCTACCTATCTATCTACTTGTCATCTACCTATCTAGGATTTATCTGTCTATGGATTAGTTTGTCTGTAATCTTGCTGTTTATTCTTTTACTTGGGATTGCAATATATGTAATAAACTGGCTCCTGTCCACACAGAACAACTTTCTCCTGTCCCCATTATTTTGAAAGACAGGCTCTATTACTGACGTTCAGCAATTCCACCGGCCTACATAATCATGGAGCCCCAGGGATTCAACTGTCTACACCTCACCAGGACTGGAATTACAAAGCCTCCATTTCTTCATTTAAATTCTGGGCATTGAATCCACATCCTCTTTTAAAAAATATTTTATTATTTTTATGTGTATGCGTGTATTGTAAGTGCACCCGTGTTATGCCATGCCCGTGGAGGACAGAAGAGGCTGTCCTATCACCTGGAACTGGAATTATGAACAGTTGTTAGCTGCCATGTGGGTGCTGGGACTCGAACCACCAGTGTTCTTAACTGCTGAGCCATGTCTCCAGCCCCGAATCCACACGTTCGTTTGTGTAGCAATGACTTTACTCAATGACCCATGTCTTCGACCCTGAAATTAATTTAACGCCCCCTTTTTCCCTGTGATTCAAAAAAAAGGGAGTTAAGAAAATAACCTTCTTTATTGACTACGTGAGACAGATAAAATAAATAATTATAACATATATACTTTAAATGTACCATAAAATTATTTTTTAATCATGATATACATATAAAGGGTAAGGAAAACATATTCTTTGGTTATTGTGGATGTTACTGAATAAATTATTTCTGTTAACACAGTGGGTGGGGCTGTGTGTGGAGACAGATTCTTTGCAAACTTTGAGTGAATTAAAGTGAGTCCTGTGGACTGGCCCTAATCCAATAATACCAAGATCATTCTATGAAGAGCTGATAGACACAGTCACCCACAGAGAGATGAGTCTGTGAGGATACAGGGTACAGACAAGGTTTTTACAGGGGCGACTGAGGTAGAATGAGGTCTCTTGGGTTTATGGACCCCAACAGAACTAGGGTCGTCACGAAAAGAGGGGACGGATGACAGACGATTGATATCCAGAGTGTACAAAGAACTCTAATGACAAGGAATCAAGGAACAAATGACCCAATTTAAAAATAGGCTATGGATCAAAACAGAAGGCTCTCAAGAGAAGAAATAAAAATGCTCAGAAACACTGTAAAAAGTGTTCAGTGTTCTTAGTCACTAGGGAAATGGAAATCAAAACCAGTTTAAAGAGTTTCTGTAACCCCAGTCAGACTGGGTGCGATTCAGAGAGAAAATGTTGCCAAATGCTTGAGAGGATGTGGAGAAGGGGGGGATGCTCATTCACTGCTGGTGTTGAGGACTCTTGCAACCACTATACTAAACAGAACGAGAGAGGACTCTTTTTTTTTCTTTTAAAAAATCTTTATTGAGCCTTTGTACATTTCACACAGCAGTTCTTAAGTTTAAATCCCTACCCTAATCCACGCCCCCCCTCAACCTCCCACGGGCCGTCATGCGTTCCGCTGTACATGCTTAGTCCTAGCCACTTATACCCAGATTTCCTTCAGTGTGAACTTATTCACTGGAGTCTAGTCAGCCCATGCAGAGACCGTAAGTAAGGCCCACTCTCCCTCACCCAGTAGTAATCGGTCTCCAGTACTCAGTCGAGGCCTGGCCCACCACCTCTCTCCTCCCCTCTGGGCCCTTGTCCGATTGACTAGACCTGGGTCCTATGCTCGATGTCACCATCACCCCAAGTTCACAGTGACCTGAAAACGTCTGCTTCCCTGTGTTCATGGACCAACCCTGGCTCTTGCAATCTTTCTGCCACCCTCCTACAAAATGCTCCCTGATCCATGCGTGGGTGAGATTTAATGTAGGTGTGCTATCCAAGGACAGTCACTCTACAGTCTCTTAGTCTTTAAAACTTGGCCAGTTGTGGCCTTCT
>NW_008327926.1:0-224 GCF_000622305.1 Nannospalax galili
ACGGACACCCAGCTTCAGCCGCCCCGTACTTTCCCGCGTGGTCCAGCGGCCAGTAGAACTCGCATATTGAGGAAAGTGCACGGGTGAAATAAGGGCGGGACCCGGCTGGACAAAGCTCCAGCAGCAGAGAGCCACGGAAGACTCAGGGAAGCAGCGGAGAAGCTGAGACCTGATGCCACAACAGAGACGTGGAGCCGCGGTGCTGCGAGACCTTCAGCACCTCA
>NW_008327928.1:0-523 GCF_000622305.1 Nannospalax galili
TTGGGATGTTCTGTGTGATACACACACACACACACACACAAATCAAATTTTTAACAATGTATTATGTTTGAGGAGGAAGCATGGAAATTTACATCATGCTAATTAGCATAGGTGATAATCATTACCATTGAAATCTACCCGATAACTTTATAGACATACACAGGCGCCAAGGATTCAAGTGCAACCGATTATGACTAGTAATAATCAGATACATACAGATTAGAGATGCATGCGCCAATATCTCAGTGTTAGTAGCAAAAATAATGAGTCTTTCTGCAAGGAACAATATATTCTAAAATTAAATGGAGATCTGTTTTTAAAGGTTAAAAACTCATCCAATTTTATGTCTTACAACTTCTACTGAGTACAATATTGTAAAAGTGTAATAATTCAACTGTAAACTAAAAATTTACAGTCAATTTTGAAATAGATGCATCTTACCTCAGAAAATTGTTATTGAATATATCAACGGTGTTTTAATGAAATGCTTCTTCTAAGTATGTGTTTATTAAATAAATAATTT
>NW_008327929.1:0-579 GCF_000622305.1 Nannospalax galili
TGAAAAGGAGTATAGTAGTAAAGATTTATATATAAAGATTAAAATGATGGGTAATTTTCAGAATAGAAGGGATAATGAGATTCATTTTAAACAAACTTATTAAAAGTTCTGAATAGGTTTACTGAGATACAGAGGTGTTAATTTTCAGTCCACTCCTGACTTGTACTGCACAACAGGTTGCAGGTTTGGATTAAATGAGTACAAACAAGTATTGAGTTACCTATGACTACTGAAAGATGTCTTTTATGTTTCTCTGTATTACACAAATATTACTTTTTACACTTCTTTTACCCATAACAAGAATGATTTGACTCAAAAAAAAGTAGGTCTGCAACCTTGGACCAGATGTATGCAATTTAGAAGAAAACAGTTTCTGTGAAGCTTGGTCTGAATTCTGATCATTTTATTTCCTCTTAATAGGTATGTGATATAATGCCTCCCTTCATTCTGAAAACTGTAAATCAGGATATAGAAAACTAAAAGGAGACTGGTTCTCTTTGTAATAGAACAGCCTTCATTTGAGACAGATTTAAGAAATTCTTGTTTTAAGGTCCCTTTCCTGAGCTGTGCCTAGTTAAC
>NW_008327930.1:0-2483 GCF_000622305.1 Nannospalax galili
GGGATGCACCGTGGGAGCCGAGGGCGGAGGCGACACTCTTCAGGTGAGCTGTGGGAGGATCCGGCTGAGCCCGCAGACGCCCCCTCCGCCTCGCCTCGCCTGTCTCTGTCCGCGGTCCCGGGCTCCCGTGGTGGCCGGAGAGGCGGGGCGGGGTCCCCTGGCGTTGCCGGGCGTCCCCCTGGGGAGCTTCCCTGGGCCCTGGGTCTTCACGGAGTGTCATCCTGAGACCCGGGTTCCTGGAGTCCCCGGTGCCCACCGGAGACCAGATTTCCTTGCTTACCTGCTAGTGTCGCCCTCAGCCCGTCGCCCCTCCTCTTGTCTACATAGAGAGAGGTAAGCTACCTCTCACCTTTGCTCTGCGAAGTGCCCCTTCTTGGTGTGTAGATGAAGCATATTTTGGGAAATTCCGGGGAACTAGCTCCCGTGTCAGGGATGACCAGTTTCTGTTCCTTTTCCTGGGTGTAATATTCTTAAGTGCAGTACAGGGAAAACTTTCATCTGCTCCAGTTCAGCGGTTGCTGAATGGAGTCTATCGGTTTCTTCACAAATGATTTAGGGAGATTTAAAAAGATTTACACTTTGGAGGTTATCACTATTGGCTTCCCCCCGCCCCGCCCCCCAATCCTCTTTTAAATGCAGACCAGTATGCTAAATGTTTTGTTAATATCACAGATGTGGGCTGGAATTTGCCGGAATTTTAAATTTTAAGCTAGGAAGTTGCAGATAGGTGTAGATTTTAATGTGTTTTTAATGTTTAACAAATGCTTCACTAAGGAGGTGAAATAGGTTGTCAGGAATGGTGGTCAGTTTCCATGAACTCTACTTAATTGTTTTGATCGTGATGCTTGTTTTGAATTTGGAGAACTCGTTGGTGTTGCCATGTTAACCAGTCCTCCCGGCCTGTATTTTAAGGATTTTCAAGGAAAGTATCCTAGGCCGACGTATTAACAACCCGAGAATTTTTGGGGAAGCAATGATAAAATACTACAAACTGCCCTCCATTTAAAAAAAACCTTGGTTTTTGTTTTTTAAAACAAGGCAATGTGCTTCTAATTATATGGGATTATAATTTAGGCTCTTTTTTCTTTTCCTTTTTTTTTTCTTTTTGAAACAGGGTCTCCTTGTAGTCCCAGTTGGCCTGGAACTTGGTCTGTAGACCAGGCTGCTCTGGAACTCACAGAGATCCTCCTGCCTCTGCCTCCCAAGTGCTGGAACTAAAGGCATGCACCACCATGCCCAGTCGGGATTGTTATTTAGGGCATCAAGTGTAGACCTGACCTAGAAGTTACTTCAAATCCATGGCCAAGTAATAGTTTTGGCATGCTAAACTGCTAAGCTATTTAACACAATAAATCTGTACTATCATTGCATTAAACTTGATACACCTTAATCAGAATATAAATGTCAATTTGAATACATTGTATATGTGGATAAATACATATGTTTCTTGTCTTTTCATAATACCAGAACTTTGTGTTTGTAGAGTAGTGAATTCTATATGTAAACATTTTTGTACATATGTGAAAGAATTTTTCTGATATATTGGTGTTATATAAGGCCATCAATATTTACAGAACTAGCCTTTTGTGGTGTACTGATATATGAATTAAAAAGCTTTTGAATTTTTTTCTTTGAATTGCCAGTTTTTTTCCCCTCTACTTTTAAACACACCGTATCATGGGCAGGAGAAATCCTTATATAACCACTTGTTATATGTCCTATAATGAGACCAAAAAAAGGTTGTCTGAAATAACTGACTTTTTTTGGGTGTACTTTGAAATACTTGATTTAAGTCTTCATGCAATCTTGTGAGCAAAGTAGGCAAATATCCTTATTTCATAGTTGTGGAGGCAGACACACAAGACCATTTATTTGACTGCTGTTTTATTTCTGCAGATAATCTAGAATTAGCTATATTTGAAATTATTACCATAGATACTTTGACCATTTGTTATTTCAAAGTAGTTTAAAAATTCTATCTTAATTCCTTTTCAAATGACACTTGCTCCCTATATTGTTAGTTTTTAAAGACAACATTAGTATTTTCAAGACATTTTTTAAGTATTAATCATGAATTATTTTAATGGATCATTACTTCTCTTTGTATTTTTTATTTGAACAGATTTTTAAGAACTTGTAAGAGCTGGGGGTGGGCTCAGTGGCTGACTAGATGATGATGTCTGAGCCTGGAGGTTCAATTCCCCATTGAACATCCCCCAAAAATCGTAGTGAATTTGTTGTTCGTTTTATTTGGTTACACAATTTTGTCATCTTTTAGTCTTCAAATCATTTATGCTCTTGGTTATGTAAAACAGATGTCAAGCCTCATGATGAGTGGTAGCGTAACTATAGAGAGTTTGATTCAGAAGTTAACTGCACAGTTGTGATAGTTGTGATTTTTTTTTTGTAGTGTGAGTCAAATTGTGACATAGTTTTCCTTATTGACTTTAATGCCCACATGCCACACAATTTTTAGTGTTGCA
>NW_008327930.1:2588-4091 GCF_000622305.1 Nannospalax galili
GGAATATACTCTAGAGATCTGTTCAAATTTGGTAGCTAGCAGGGAATGTCAGCCTGGGATTTAAAAGCCGCTGAGGATAAGCCACAGGTGGGTCCTGAAGACTATTGACTCTTTTAATGATTTGCCTTGGTGCTCTGGTTATTAGTTACTGTAATTTGAAGAAAATAGAAGCTATAAGACCCTACCCTGTTAAACTAGTACTATAATTATAGACTTGTAATAACTTTAAGTCACTTCTTAATGACAGCATTGTGTGTTTTGAACATGGAGGCCAGTTAGCCCAATTTCCAAGTTTTTTGTATACCATAACAGGATTATATAGAAATATCTTACAATTGACTTCATAACTGGAAGAATCCAGTATACTGCTGTAGGTCTACATTTGTTTTATGTGTCAGATAATTGTCAAATCAGAAGGTAATTATGATTAACCTGGCAGCCTATTTTCTCATTATTATTTGTTTTTTGTATACCATAACAGGATTATATAGAAATATCTTACAGTTGACTTCATAACTGGATGAATCCAGTACACTGCTGTAGGTCTACATTTGTTTTATGTGTCAGATAATTGTCAAATCAGAAGGTAATTATGATTAACCTGGCAGTCTATTTTCTCATTATTATTACTGTTATTTTTCAATATCATTACTAATTAAAATTTGAAGCGGGCCTTTTCATTAAAAATATTTCTTATCAAAAATTTGTCTTAAAAATAAACATCATTAAGATTGTAAGTTAGTGTAAGTAGAACAAATTTCTGGAAGAAAATGTGGCGTTACCTGCCAAAATTAAAGGTGTGTACTCTTTGATAGAATCTTTTAATTTTTATGAGTTTAAACCATGATGGAGGGGTTAGACAATGTAAGAGAGAAATAATGCCTAGCTAGTTTTATGTCATAAATTTTAACACAAGTACAACAATCTATAAAAATATTCATTTAGCACTATTACAAATAAAAGTAAACATAATAGAAACACTCTGTCCATTGGTAAAGAAACAGTTAAAATCCTAGAGTATTTATGCTCTGATGTACTTTGCAGTTGTTAGCAGGTTTTAGGAATCTATATTTACTTCATGAGAAGCAGCTGAGCATGTCCTTCAGCACGTGGACCAACCAGCAGACTTTCTGGGTTTACATCCTAACTGCACCATTTGTATTAGCTGTCACCATTAGTGACCACACTCTGCAGACTCTTATTCTCTATGTTTTGGCCATTTGTGACCTTTTGTGTTCCTGGCCTTCTGTTGCATGAGGGAGCTTCATTGATGAGAATTGAGAGATTCATTAGTCTCCTCTTTTTCACCTGTTCTATGTTCCATGAGCTTAGGTGTAGAGGTTGCATTGTAGATGTGTCATTTAGGCCTTGGCAATTCAGACAATGTCTCTGTGTGCCAGTTGTGGGACTGGGTAATAGTCTCTGGTGCAAAATAAGCTTCTTTGATGAGTGGTGATGGGATATTAAATATAAGGTAGCATAAATTGCACATAGTAATAAATT
>NW_008327930.1:4291-7985 GCF_000622305.1 Nannospalax galili
TGCTTCTAAATATGGAACAAGACAATAGTGCCCACACTTAATACAGTGTGCAGTCTTATTTACTGCAACAAGACAAGAAAAAAGAATGAATGAGGACACAAATTAGAAAAAGGAAGTCAAACTATTCCTACTTTCAGACAAAATGATCCTTTATTCAAAAGTTTCTAAGTATTTTCAGAAAAGTAACAGGATACAATATCAACATGCAGTTCCAGCTCCATTGCTCCAAATCTTGTGTCCAAAATGTGTTCTGTCTTCTGTAGTAGGGACTTATCTGCGAGTTTTGGGAGGCAATCAAGGGCTGTGGCAATAGTCTGTGTAATTTTTGGTTCTCTTGGACCACCCTGGTTAACAACTCAAAGGAAGGTTTCTCCTATCTGACACTGTTTCTTTATATATAACCTTCAGCTATACTCATGGACTCATGTAGAGATATTGTATGTATAATTTTTTAGTAGGTTTTTGGGCTAATATTATTCTTTTTTTTTTTCAAGAAAGAAAGTGAAGAGCAGCACTTTATTTGAAGTTGGAAGAAGCTCAATGTCAAGACTTTCACATGCACATGCACACATGTGTACACACACCTGCATATATATACACATGCTCACACATTTACACATGTGTGTTGATACGTGTACATACATACACATATGTATGCCACACACATAGACATTAGAATTCTGGGAAGGAATATTATCTTTCCTCTCATTTTCCCCATACAGCAGGTAGAACACTAATCATTCTTTTCAAAATCTTCGCAATGTGGTAAGAATTTGAGAATACCCATTGTTTGCTTGCAATATCTGTTTTTTTTCCCTTGTAGGTAATTCAATATTATTCCTGAAAATTTTGAAAAATTTTCAAATAATTTTATTAGTGATAATTTTTAAAAGAAACTTAAAACATTGGAGCTTTTTCTAACGTAATAGCAGGGTTTGAGTTAATTCTTCGGTTCACATTTTCTATTGTTGTTCATTCATGAACAGTCTTGACTCCTTCCTCTTTAGAAGGAAGCCACTCTGGATAGATAATTGATTGAGTTTACAATGCAGACAAAAACCTCAAAGTTGAGTAATCATATACATTAATCCCATACAAGTTTTTCTTTGTTCACTGCTGTTATATTTCTTAGTAATTAAGTTGAATGAAGAATATGAAATATTTTGATGTCATCTACTCATGAAGAAGATGAGCTGCTACAAAGTTGATAGCTTTGTTTTGAGGAAGTGATGAAAAATTAAAGATGAAATATACTGTTTATCATTCCAGTAAGGACACAAGGAATTTGAATGGATGTTTGCTTCAGTCTTCAAAACCAGTGGAACATCTTCAGTGTCCTAAGCTCACATATCCAATGGCAAATAGGAAGCGTAGAGAATAAAACTGGAAAGGATGGTCTATGAACTCTTAAAGCCCACCCCAGTGACATACTTCCTCCTAAATCTCTTCAAATGGTGTTACAAACTAGGAACCAAGTGTTCAGTTATGTGAGCCTATGGGGTGACATTCTCATTCAAACCATCACAATGTCCTATATCACATTCCATTTAAACATCTTCAGTGTCCTAAGCACACATATCCAATGGCAAATAGGAAGCATAGAGAACAAAACTGGAAAGGATGGTCTATGAACTCTTAAAGCCCACCCCAGTGACATACTTCCTCCTAAATCTCTTCAAATGGTGTTACAAACTAGGAACCAAGTGTTCAGTTATGTGAGCCTATGGGGTGACATTCTCATTCAAACCATCACAATGTCCTATATCACATTCCATTTTGCTATAATTCTTTCTTGATGAAACCAGATAGTTTGAACATTTTCCTCATATTACATACTGTTTGTCTCCGAGTCTCTGACACTATTCAACTTAGCAGTTTATTTAATCTATTTTCATGTGTAATTATTTAACATTTGAAACCTCTGTAGTCCTAAAATGACTTAGGGGCACTGGGGGACATCAGTCCTAATCATGCATGTGAACACATGCAAATTAGTTTGGTATAATTTAGATCAAGACACTGCCATGGGGACTTGTACATATTGGCATTTCCCAGTCCCTCAGAATTCTGTGGACGGGTTCAGGAATGCTCAGCCCTCTGTTGCCTTTTCCTCCCTTATCCTTAACACCCAAATGCTAATGTTTTGTAGAAGTCAGATTCTCTCTCTCTCTCTCTCTTTTTTTTTTAATACTAGCTAGGCATTATCTGTCCTCTCCCTGTCTTAGCCTCTCTCCCCATTTAAAGTGGCCGCATTTTCCCCATTTCTCCTTTGATAGATCCTGTCTGCTATGGTCCCACCTCTCTTGAGCTCCTTCTTCCACTTTATCCCCATAGTTCCTTGTATAGCCCTCCTCCCCCTCCCATTTAAGTACCCCCATTTTACACATTTCTTCCTTAGTAACACCTTTTTCCTACTGTTCTTCTCTCTTGGGTTCCTTCTTTCACTCTACCTCCCTGGTTCTCTTCCATTTTCCTGGTGTCTGCAGTTACATCAGGATATATACTCACATATAAGAATTTGGTGCTAGGATCTACAAATGAGGGAGAGCATATGTCTTTCTTTTGTTTTTCTGAGTCTGTGCATTTACCTGCAATTTTCATGATTTCATATATTTTTTTTACTGTTTAGTAGAACTCCATTGTGTAAATGTACCACATTTTTGTTATCTACTCGTCAGTTGAGGGGCACTTATGTTGCTTCCATCTCTTAGCTATCGTGAAAAGAGCAGCAACAAACATGGTTGTACAAGTGTCTCTGCAGTAGAATGAGTCCTTTTGGTACATGCCAAGGAGTGGTATATCCGGTTCATATGGTAGGTTCACTACTAGTTTTTTAAGAGTTGTCTATACTGCTTTCCGAAGGGGTTGCATGACTTTGCAATCCCATCAGCAGTGAATGAGTGTTCCCCTTTCTCCACATCCTTGCCAGCATTTGATATCATTTGTTCTCTTGATTGTAGCCAGTCTGGTTGGGGTAAGATGAAATCTTAAGGTGGTTTTAATTTGCATTTCCCTAATTACTAATGATGTTAAACACTAAGATGTCTCTTAGTCATCTTTATTTCTTCTTTTGTGAACTCTCTGTTTAGATCTTTAGCCTATCTTTTAATTGGGTCATTTTTTTTCTCTTGATTCTTTGTATTTTGAGTTCTTTATATTTTGGATATTAAACCTCTACCAGATGTGTCACTAGTGAATATTTCCTCCCACTCTGTGGGTTTTCTCTCTACTTTCTTCATTGTTTCTTTTGCTGTACAGAAGCTTTTTAGTTTAATGAGGCCCCATTTTTTGATTGTTGATCTTAGTTCCTGAGCAACTGATGTCTGATTTAGAAAATCCTTTCCTACACCTATGTCTTGTAGGTTACTGCCAATGCTTTCTTCTACAGTTTCAGTTTCAAGTTTCATGTTGAGGTCTTTGATCCATTTGGAGTTTTGTGCAAGGTGAAAGATAAGGGTCTAGTTTAATTCTTTCTGTTTTTTTAAAAAAATATTTATTATTTTATGTCTATGAGTGTATTGCCTGCATGTATGTGAGTGCACCCATGTTGTGCATTGCCTATGGAGGTCAGAAGAGGACGTCGGATCTCCTGAAGTTATGGTCTGTTGTTAGTTGCCATGTGGATGCTGGGATTCGAACCTGGGTCCTCTGTAAGAGCAGTCAGTGCTCTTAACCACCAAGCTATTTCTCCATC
>NW_008327930.1:8103-12363 GCF_000622305.1 Nannospalax galili
CTTTTTTTTTTTTTAAAAGAAATGATTTCTATTTTTATTTGTACAGGTGTTTTGATGGCAGACACGTATACTGGTCTGTGTGTAGTGCTTGTGAAGGTGGGAAGAGGGTGACAGAGCCACCTTGTGGGTGCTGGGACTCAAACTCGGGTCCCGGAAGAACAGCAAGTGCTCTTAACCTCTGAGCCGACATTCTAGCCCCTAGTTTCATTCTTCTACAGGTGGAGATCCAGTTTTGCCAGCACCATTTGTTGAAGATGCTGCTTTTCCTCCATTGTGTGTTCTTGGCACCTTTGTTAACTATCAGGAGGCAGCAATTATGCGCACTCATGTTTGGGTCTTCAGTTGTGTACCATTGATCTATGTGTCTATTTTTGTCCCAGTGTCATGCTGTTTTTATGACTAGCTCTGTAATACAGTTTGAGATCTCATTGTTTTGTGTGCTCAGGGTTGCTTTGGCTGTCTGGGGTCTTTGGTGCTTCCATGTGAATTTTAGGATTTTTTTTTTTTTTTCTAATTCTGTGAAGTATGTCATGGGGATTTTCATTGGGATTACATTGAATCTATATATTGCTATTGGTAGGATGGTCATCTTCACACTGTTCTTCCAGTCTGTGAGCATGGGAGGTCCTTCTATCTTCTGGTGTCTTGTTCAATCTTTCTTTAAAGATTTAAATTTTTCATTGTAGAGAACTTCGATGTCTTTGGTCAGATTTATTCCAAGATTTTTTTTTTTTTTTTTTTTTTTTTGAGGCTATTGTGAATGGGAGGGTTTCCATATACTTGTTCTCTGATTTCTTGTGTATTGGTATATAGAAAGGTTACTGATTTTTGTAGATTAATTTTGTAACCTGTCACTGTACTAAAAGGGTTAATCAGGTCTAGGAGTTTTCTGGTGGAATTTTTGGCATCTCTTACGTATAGTATCATATAATCTGCAAAAAGGGATAATTTGACCTCTTCTTTTCCAATTAGTACTCCTTTAATTTCCTTTTCTTGTCTTATTGCTCTAGCAAGAGTTTCAAGCACTATATTAAAAAGGGGTGGAGATAGTGGACAGCTCTGTCTGGTTCCTGATTTTAATGGGAATGCTTCCAGGTTTTTTTTCCATTTAGAATGGTGTTGGCTTGGGTTTGTTGTATATAGCTTTAATTATGTTGAGGTATGTTTCCTCCAGTCCAGTTCCTATTAGGACTTTTATCATGAATGCATGCTGAATTTTGTCAAAGACCTTTTCTGTGTCTATTGAGATGACCATATGATTTTTGTCTTTGAGTCTACTTATATGATTTATGATATTTATTGACTTAGATATATTGAACCATTCCTGCATCTCTGGAATAAAGTCTACTTGATTATGATGGATGATCTTTTCATGTGGGTCTGTATGTGGTTTGCTAGCATTTTGTGAAGAATTTTTGCATCTATGTTCATTAAGGATATGGGTCTATTGTTTTCTTTTTTGGTTGTGTCTTTACCTGGTTTTGATATTAGAATGATGCTGCCTTCATAGAAAGAATTTGGGGGTTCTCCCTCTGTTTCTATCTTTTTGAATAATTTAGGTTGTATTGGTTGGAGGTCTTTAAATATCTGGTAGAACTCTGCTGTAAATCCATCTGGGCTTTTTTTAGTTGGGAGGCTTTCTTTACTGTTTCAATTTCCTCATGTGATATGGGTCTATTTAAACTGTTGATCTCTTCTTGATTTAACTTTGGTGGCTCCCATGATTTTAGATATCTATCCGTTTGCTTCAGGTTTTCAAATTTAATATAGTATAGGTTTTTAAAGTATTCCCTTATAATGTTCTGGATCTTTTTGGTATCTGTTGTGATATTTCCCCTTTCATCTCTGAATTTATTGATTTGGATTTGCTCGCTCTTTTGGTTAACTGGACTAAGGGTCTGTCTTGTTCATCTTTTCAAAGAACCAGTTCCTAGATTTATTCTTTCTATTGTTTCTATTTCATTAATTTCTGCTCGATTTTTATTATTTCTTCTCATCTGCTGGGTTTGGGTTTAATTTGTTCTTGCTTTTCCAGAGTCTGAGTTGCAATGTTAAGTCATTTATTTGTGCTTTTTCTGATTTTTTTTTTAAATATAGGCATTTAGAGCTATAAGCTTCTCTCCTAGAACTGCCTTTAAAGTGTCCTAGAGATTTTGTTGTGTTGTATTACATCCTTTTCATTTAGTTCTAGAAATAGTTTTTTAAAATTTTATGTTTATGAGTGTATTGCCTGCATGTGTGTAAGTGCACCCAAGGAGATCAGAAGAAGGTTGTGCAGTGCCCAAGGAGATCAGAAGAAGGTGTTAAACTCCCCCAGAACTGGAGTTACAGATGGTTATTAGCCACCACGTGGGTGCCGGGAATCAAACCTGGGTCCTCTGCAAGAGCAGCCAGTGCTCTTAACTGCTGAGCCATCTCTCCAGCCCCTAGTTCTAGGAATACATTTATTTCATTCTTAATTTCTTGTTTGACCCATTCATCATTCAGGTGTGTTATTTAAGCTCCATGAGTTTGTGTAGTTACTAGGACTTCTTTCATTGTTGATTTTAAGCTTTATTGTGTTGTGGTCTGATAGAATGCATCAGAATTTAATTATTTCAATTTCTTTGTATCTGTTGAGGTTTGCTTTCTGCCTCAGTATGTGGTCAGTTTTAGAGAAAGTTCCATGGGGTGCTGAATAGAAAGCATGTTCTTTGGTGGTTGGGTGGATAGTTATTAGGTGTTTGTTAGATTCATTTGATGAATGGTATTATTTAATTCAGATGTCTGTTTATTCTTTGTCTGGTTGACCTGTCTAATGGAGACAGTGGAGTATTGAAGTTCCCTGCGATTAATGAGTTGGGATTAATCTTTGTCTTAAACTCCTGTAGTATTATTTTTATGAAATTGGGTGCACCAGCGTTTGGTCCATATAAGTTCATGATTGTAATAATCTTCTTGATCATTTGTTCCTTTGATCAAAATGAAGTGAACCTCTTTATCTCTTATGATTAGTTTTAGTTTGAAGTCTATTTTTTCAGATATTAGAATTGTAACCCCTACTTGTTTCTTAGTACCATTTGCTTGGAAAATATTCCAAGAATACTTTTCCATCCTTTCACCTTAAGGTAGTGCCTGTACTTGAAGGTGAGATGGGTTTCTTGCAGACAACAAAAGGATGGATTTTGTTTCTTAATCCATTCAAGTAGCCTATGTCTTTTGACTGGAGAGTTCAGTCCATTGATATTTAAAGTTATTATTGAAAGATGTGTATTGGTTACCATCGTTTTGATTACTGTTTGCATTCTTAGTCTAATTTTGTGTTTTCACAGTTATAGCTTCATTTAGTTTATTTCTGTTGCCCTTTGGGTATATTTGTTCCTTTCTCCATTCTCTGTATTGCTTCATGTATTCTTTGAAGGGCAGGTTTTGTGGTATGTATTCTTTCAGGCTATTCATGTCATGGAAGATTTATCTTTCACCTTCAACTGTAATAGACATTTTTGCTGGGTAAAGTATTCTGGATTGGCATCTGTGGTCATTTAGAACTGGGAATACTTTGATCCAGGCTCTTCTGGCTTCCATAGTTTGCTTTGATAAGTGAGCTATAATTATGATGGGTTTTTCTTTTTATATGATTTGTTTTTCTCTTGCAGCTTTCAGTATTCTCTCTTTGTTCTGTATATTTATTTAGTGTTTTTTTTTTTTTTTTTTTTTTTTTTTTTTTTTTTTTAAAAAAGAGACAGGGTCTCCCTGTAGACTCAGCTGGCCTGGAATTCACAGAGATCCACCTGCCCTTGCCTCACAAGTGCTAGGACTACAAGCATGCCCCACCATGTCCGGCTACATTTAGTATTTTTACTATAATATGTCATGGGGAGTTTCTTTTCTAGTCCCGTTCATTTGGTGTTCTGTTACTTCTTATATTTGTATGGGCATGTCTTTCCTTAAGATTGGGAAATTCTCTTCTATAGTCCTGTTTAAGATCTGGTCAATACCATTAACCTGAAATTCTTTAAAAAATTTTTTTTATTTACACAAATAATTTATTGAGAATTTCATATATGTATGTAAGGTGTTTTGATCAAATCCATGCCCACTCCCTCCCCTCCAACTCCTCCTATATCTCCCCATCACTTTTTCCTGATAACTTCATGTACTCTTTCTTCTTCTTTGATTTATTTTTTTATGGGGCATTTGGCTGCTCTAACATTCCCCCCTCTGAAGAGGTAACCCTAAAATCTTTTAAGGATTAGATACAAGCTTCCAAATACTTTTCAC
>NW_008327930.1:12579-17336 GCF_000622305.1 Nannospalax galili
GGGAAACGGAGTACCCCTTCAGTTGGTCTATCTAAAAGACTCCCAAACTGCATAACTCTTATCTCTAGGGGGAAAAGAAAGTCCTTGGATTGTGCTAGGAGATGTGAAGAAGTAAAGGCAAGAGTAATTAGCATTATGAATTCTAGACAGAGAACTAGAAAAGAGTCCATGGTAATTTTCTTTCTTTTTTTTTTTTGATGGGCTTTTTTTTATGTAAATACTGACGATTGTAAGGGATACCAGTTACGTGTTTAATATTCCAGTCAGTACAGAATTGGCAGAATACTGTAGAAACATAACAAGGGCCATTTTCTGTTTTTATTTGCCAGGGGACCCCTATGAGGACCATAGCGTGTTTAACAGTTTTTATAGCATGGGCAGCAGTCTCGCCATAGCAGGCCAAGGCAAAATGGATATTGGAATAAGTATCAATAATATGATGGACATATTTAAGCTTGCCAAAGGATGGAAAATATGTTATGTCCATTTGCCATATTTTATTAGGGCTAAGGCCTCTAGGGAGAGTTCCTGTAGGTTGTAATGGTCCTAAAGGTATAAGGGGGCACAAGAGGAGCAAGCACGAATCAAATGTTTACAGCTCTGTATTGGTATAGTAGGGAAGAGTCTATGTATAGTCTTGGGGGAAAGATGGAATCGAGCATGTAGATCCCTAGCTTGTTTAGGATAGCAGGATCCAAGGTAGCAGTACATTATCAATGGTAGCATTGCCTTCTGCTAAAAGTCCTGGAAGATTAGTATGGGAGTGTAGATGTTGAACGTACCAGGGGGTAGGACATTGTTCGAATAGCAGGTGCAAGGAGAAGAGTAATAAATCAAGGGGGCTGTCGTGAGGTCTAAAGGCTGCAAAAGCTAAGCTTTGTATGATCTGGACCACATAAGCACTGTCTGAAAATATATTGCATGGGGTTGTGGGAAAGTCTTGAAAGACTTGTAACATAGCGGACAACTATCCAAATTTTACCAGTCCTTGAAAGGAAAAGATATTTTTTTGTGAAGAAAGTTGTCCCTCATGGAAGACCACATAACCAAATTTATGTTTCTTAGAATCTGTGAAGATTAGAGGAGCCTCAGGAAGAGGATTACATTTTGGAAATGCCTGGGGAAATAAAGACAAGGGAAGCTGTTTTATTCCTTGGAGGAGTCTATGCTGGGGGTAATGATTATCATATTTTCCCTGATAAGTTAGTAAGAGAGTCTGAAAGCCAGGATTGTCAAGAAACAGTGCTTGGATCATGGGGAGTGGAAGAGGGAGGACCAGTGACTCTGGGTCGCAGCCATACAGAAGGCGGGAGGTTTGAATGAGCTTTAGGGCTATTATTGCCCAGGCCTCAATTACAGGAGTGATATTATGCAATTGACTCCAAGAAGAGTGGACCCATATCAATGGTCCCTGGGCTTGCCAAAGTGCTTCCATAGGGATGTTTTTTGTTGGAATGACTAAGGCCTGGATAGGCTGCCCAAGTTGTACCTTATTAACGAATGCTTGAGACAAGTGTGTATGTATTATTGTTATAGCATGTTGAACCTCAGGCAAGACCTTGCAGGGGGTGGAGGCTGTATCAGCACCCCACAAGAGGTCAAAGAGTGATGTAAGCTCTTCTATGGACATGTGTAGAAATCCCTGTATCGTTTATGTTGCCACAGAGGGTCTGTGCCTCAGAGAGGGTGATCTTATCAGGTAAGGTGAGAGCAGGAACTATAGGGTGGATGACATCATGGATAGAATGGCCCAGAAGGGTATATGGGGCATGTAACTGAATTTTATCGGCAGCAATAGTGAGGCCCAGTGCTTGGAGATTTGTTTTAAGTTTTTGAAAAGCGCCTTGTAGGATCTTAGGATCCCTATGAGCAATAAGAACGTGATCCATATAGTGTAAGATATACACCTCAGTTAACAAAGACCTGCATGCATGGTCCACATAATATTGGCAAATGGTAGAGCTGTTTTACATTCCTGTAGAAGGACCTTCCATTGATTACGTTGGACTGGGAGACTATGGTTAGTGGTGGGCACAGAAAAAGCAAAATAGGGCTTGTCATCATCATGGAGAGGAATAGAAAAGAAGAAAAGAAGGAATCTTTTATATCTATTGCAATGATTGCACATTTTTTAGGAATAGCGGTCAGGTGTGGCAATCCTGGTTTTAATACCCCCAGGGGTTCTGTCTGATCATTGACAGCCCTTAAATCATGTAGAAGTCTCCAATTTCCTGATTTCTTTTGAATGACAAAAATAGGGGAATTGTGGGGGCTAAGAGAGGGCTCTATATGACCCAAGGACAATTGTTCCTGGATTAGTGTAATTAAGTGGGTTAACTTATGGGAAGGAAGAGGCCATTGCTCCACCCATACTGGAGCCTTTGTTTTCCAAGTTTAATGGGGGATGGTTTGGGCAATGGGGCAGTGGCTGCTAGAATTGGGGGTAGGGGCTAGATGAATTTTCTGTCCATTGGTTAGTTATGCAATCATCATAAAAGGCCTTGTCATCAGTGGTTAGAACAACATCCATGCTAATAAGAATATCCCTTCCCCACAAATTATGAGGAAGTCCTGTGGCTAAAAGTGGCTTGATTGCTCCGGCGTTGCCATCCAGATCATTCTAGACCACAGGGTGCTGGACCTGCTGATTTTTTTGTAAACCTCCAACCCCTGTATGGGATGTCCAGGCCTGTAATGCCAGTGGGGCAATGCCTCCTCCTGTTTAATTATTGTAACATCAGCTTCCGTATCAATTAAGCCTTTAAATCTATGTCCATCCAGGGTAAGCTGCATTCTAGGCTTATGTAACTCAATAGGCACCATCCATTGAACATGGGGGATGGGAGCCCCTATTTTCTCCCTTTGGGGCGGGGCTGAGAGGCGCCCCGCTGGCCACTTAATGGCCCATTTTTTTGGTAACATCAGCTCCTGTATCAATTAAGCCTTTAAATCTATGTCCATCCAGGGTAAGCTGCATTCTAGGCTTATGTAACTCAATAGGCACCATCCATTGAACATGGGGGATGGGAGCCCCTATTTTCTCCCTTTGGGGCGGGGCTGAGAGGTGCCCCGCTGGCCACTTAATGGCCCATTTTTTTGTGGGATTGTCGCCCACATCCATCTTAGATCTGCATTCTCTTGTCCAATGAAAGCCTTTATGGCACTTTGGACATTTGGATGGAGGAATTTGGTTTTTCTTGGCCTCCTTGATAAGTTTGTTGGGACAGTTGTGAGACCAATGGCCCTGTCCCCGACAAATCTAGCATTTGTTTTTATCTGTACTCATCAAAGACTGTTGAGCAGCCAGAGCCTCTGCAAGAGCAGTGGCATGGGCCTACACTGTCCCAACATCCTGACAGGCTAGAATCCATTCAGACACATCCTTGTGTCTTACAGGTCCTATGGCCAGGTGACACTCAGTAAGCATCTGGCATACTCTGAAAGGCACGCAGTGTGTAGAGTCAAACCTGCTCAAAATAGCAAGGAGGACCCTCTGCCTGCGCCTGAGGAGTTTCATAATTGCCTAGCCCTACCAGGGCGTCAAAACCTATGTTTTGAAGATTAGTGCAGCTGTTGCAGTCTGCCTGTTCATATTCATCCTGATAAGTGGCCTTCCATAAGAGGAAGTCACCCCCTTGCAAGCATGCACAGGTGATATGCTGCCAGTCGTAGGGGTCATCATTTGGCCGCATGACTGATTGTATCCAGAAGTTGACCGAACCAGGGAGAATGGATACTATCCTCAAGTGCCACTTTGCATAGCTTTTTTAAGGTGTCATGGGAATAAGGATTCCAAACATTTGGATTTTGTTGGCCCTGAACAATGCTAACAGGAAAAAACTGCGGGATGTCCCCTCCCATTCCAGACAAAAGGGAGGTTGGTGGAAGAGTTTTCAAGACTTCCTCCCCAAGTTTCCTCCCCAAGGCGCGGGGGGCGGATAAACCCAAGAGGCTCCCTTGCAGGCACCATATGATGGCGGTGTATCGCTATCACCGTGTAATGGCGGGGCCGAGGTCAGGGAAATTTCCTGTTTTATACTAAGAGTGTTATCAAAACATTGTTTTTGCTCTTTTGAGTCTTCAGCACTAAATATTTTCTTTTAGCTAGAGCAAGGCTCTTGTAGTTTCACTTTTGTCGAGAACTCTCGGGGTAAGCTGTCCTCAGTGTCCTGTTGTTGAATTTGTTTATCTCCTTAAAAATAAGATTGTCTTGCTCGGAGGAGTCAGGAGGAACTCCCCGAAGAGAGGCCGGAATGGCAGTTACAATAGGATAGAATGGTCCAGACTGCAAGTGTCCCTCTCTGATCTTCCTTTTTCTTGCTAAACATAATATATGAGCCTGTTGTTCAGGATCCCAGCAGCAGGATTCCGTAGACAAGGGGCAAGAGCTAATACTTTATCTAGCACTTTAGCTACATCCTTTTCTGTTACCTTAATTCTCCTCCTGAGGAGAGAAACAAACGCTGCGGCACAGGGGCTGGCAGCAGCTGGATGACTATTCCCCATTCTGGAGGTCACTCACCCTGCAAGATGTACCAAGAGGGAGGAACTCAGGAGCCATTTAAGGAGATGATCAGCAGAGACAGGAGTGACATGCCAAACTGAAGACTGCGAGCCAAAAGAGCAGGAACGTAAGGATGAGGGGAGTGATTACCCACAGTGAAAAAGGGTGAGAAAGAGGGCATTCTGTGCTTGAACCCGAGCCCCACGTTGGGTGCCAGCTGCAGCCATCTGTCTGGTCCACCTTCACAGTCGCC
>NW_008327930.1:18354-19241 GCF_000622305.1 Nannospalax galili
TCTGGATCCCTCTAGGAAAGATTTTGGCCTCAGGAATTTTGGGGTTGGACTGGCCTGGGAGCCAGGCCCAGGAAAGATGCTGGTCTAGAGCAGCTGGTGATGTGCCACCCAGAGATGCAAAGGAAGATATGGGTGGGAAGCGGCCCCAAGGGCTCCTGGGGACTGCACTGAGGAGCTTGTTTGGTCTGGATGCAAAGATCAGGAAGAGGAAAGGTCAGCTCCGGCTTCCAGGAAAGAGGCTGGTGAGTCGTGCAGGCCCAGGGAAGTAGAGGGAGGTGAGGGCAAGGCCAGGCCCAGAGTGCTCCTGGGGGCCTGAGAAGGTACTGAGTTTCTCTGGATGCAAAGGGTCAGGAAGCAGTGGTGGTTCCTCAGGTGTCTGGGGCACCAAGACAAGGAATGGGACAGGACCCAGACTAGGAGGAGAGACTGGTGGGGGAGGTGAGAGGGTGAATGAGGCTGAGGGAGTCAAGGCATGGAGGGTGCGATTAACTTAACTCAGAGAGAGAGGCCTGTGGGTCCAGAACGTGGCAATTTTCAAATGTTCATATGAGAGTCCATTGGAATTTCTTGACAAGGGCTTCCAAAAGCATCCCTCTATTGGGTGCTTCCTCATTTTTCTTTTGTCTTCCAAGGCTGGACTCTAAGAGTGATGGATTCAGGATTTGCTTTCAGTTATTTTGATAGCTGTTGGAGTGGCTAGAATCAGTGTTGGTTCCCTTTCAAAGGCTTCTGGATAGGTGGAGGAAACAAATTTATCCATCATTTTAAAACCATAGCTGGTTGCCCCCCTTAGCTACAGGTGTATACTACAGTTGGAGACCAAGATTTGAAGTCTTACATCTGAGCAGCACTTTCTGGTTAGGAACAAAATCATCAATGAGAAATAA
>NW_008327930.1:19294-19514 GCF_000622305.1 Nannospalax galili
ATTCTGGTACTTTTAATTATCATGTGCTTTGTAGATAAGGCTTGCATAAAAACAAATATCCTCAGATAAACCTTGACTAGATAGTCCTTAAACTAGTTGACTATACTATGACCATAGAAATTTTAAGATTATGTGTGTATTATTTTTGTTTCATCCTTTACACATCATAACAAACCTAAACAGAGCTTCATTACTTCCTTAGGCTTTCTCATTTTTTTCT
>NW_008327930.1:19847-23411 GCF_000622305.1 Nannospalax galili
TTTTTTTAAAATAATTATGAGACATAATAGCATTATCCAATAAATTTTCCATCTGTTGTGAGAATTCTTTTCCTGGGTATGCTAAGCAATGTTTATTCCCTTGTAAGGTTCTACTGTCAAGCCAATGTTTGATTAAAGTTTTACTGGAGAACCAATGAATTTATTGAGCTTACTTACGGAGATATCTGAGGGGTTGCTGAGGTGTATATACGACCTGAGGGTATGTGTACTGGAAAGCTTTTACTCAGCATGGGTCATGCCTTCTCTTCCTAGCCATCCTCTGATTGTATACTTTAGCCCTCCCCAAATCCAGGTGGCATGTGTGATTAGGGTCAAATTATGTACAGTTGGCTGGAAAGAGCGGCTAGATACTCCGGTGAGGGTCCAATGACCCTGCTTGGCCCTCCTTTAACGAATGAGCACAACCGTCAACAAGCCCAATTGCGATGATGTTTGGCGATCAGGCTCAGCTAGTCATGGTGATGGTCGTTATTTCATGCAGAAGGGACTGCTGTATAGCATCATCTTATTAAAAGGACCTGGAATTTAAAAGGATTTGGTGCTAGAATCCACATGTGAGGTTAACTGAAATTCTTCTCATTCCTCTATGCCTGTGATCTGTAGATTTGGTCTTTTCATGGTGTCCCATGGTCTTTGAGTTTGTCCTGGTCTTTGTTTGAGTGGTCCAATTCTTCAGCTTGAATTTTTTGTCCATCTTCTCATTCCTCTATGCCTGTGATCTGTAGATTTGGTCTTTTCATGGTGTCCCACATCTCCTGCATATTGCATTCCTGTGTTTAAAAATTTTTTTCCTGGTCTTTGTTTGAGTGGTCCAATTCTTCAGCTTGAATTTTTTGTCCATTCTTGATACTCTGTTTTCCTTTTCATTCATTCTATTGGTGAGGCTTTCTCTTGTCATTTCAAATTGGCTTATTGAGTTTTTCATTTCCTTCTTCATTTCAGCCTGAGTTTTTTTCAGTATTTCTGTCTCTTTTGTGAATTCAGTCAGAAGTTTATTCTTAACTTCTTTTAGGTCTTTGATTTGTTTATGTGTTCTTTAAGTTTGTTGAATTCTTTGATCATGTTTATGATTGTTCTTTTAAATTATATATCCTTAGTTATCTCTTGGGGGTTCTTGTAGAACTCTTATATAGGACCGGTGGTGTTTGGTAGGAACATATTATTTTGGCTTTCCATATTCTTATTTTTCCCTTGTGATTTTTGGTATGTGGATTTCTTTGGTTGTTTGTTATTTTGGTATGAAACTCAAGCCTTTGTTGAGTTGAAGTCTGCTTCTGTTTGTATTACTGGTATGCTTTGGTTGTTTTCTTATTGTGTATGTAAGTCTAGTTGGTCTAGGCTTCAGGTCCCCTCAGATTTTATATCAGAGGGAATGGATAACTTCAGTCCAGCTACTCAGGTGCTCCTGTATAGGTCCAAATCAGGTGACAGGTACTCAGGTGCTCCTGCATAGGTCCAAATCAGGTGACAGGTACTCTCAGGCTTCCTCCTATGGTCTGGACCCCTACTAGCAGGCACATCACAGCACTGGTGGTGGGATGGTCACCACCACATAGAGGCCCAATTTAGGCCCTTTGAGGCAGTCTGCAAAGGTCTGGGCCCCTACTAAAGGGCAGAGAAGTCTAGCCCTGGTGCAGTGGGAGGGCCCACACGTGGTCCCAGTGTAGGGGTATGGGCAGACATGATTTGGGGAAGCTCACCACCACAGGGAGGTCAGATCCAGGCACTCTCAGGCAGTCTTCTAAGGGCTGGGTACCTTTTGGAGGACCGAGACGCCTAGCCCTGGTGCAGTTCATCTGGCTTCTTAACCTTTTGTGTGTATATGTGTTATTGATGATCAAACAACTCAGTGTCTCACACATCTCGGCAAGTGCTTTACCAATAGTCTATGCCCCTAACCCCTCTTTGCCTTTTTAAAAAGCGTACAGTTCGGGGCTGGAGAGATGGCTCACCGGTTAAGAGCACTGACTGCTCTTGCAGAGGACCCAGGTTCAATTCCCAGCACCCACATGGCGGCTACGAACCGTCCTTAACTCCAGTTCCAGGGAAATCCAAAGCCCTCTTCTGACCTCCGCAGCATTGCATGACACAGTGCACTCACATACATGCAGGCAATACACTCATACACATAAAAAAATTAAAAAAAAAGTGTATAGTTTATTAGTATTGAGTATATTATATATTGTGCAACTGCCCATTTCCACCATCCATTTCCAGTCATTTCAATTTTGGCACTCTATACCTATTAATAACTCCCTTTTCCTCCCTCCCTCTCAGTCCCTGGTAACCATCATTCTATTTTCTGTCAGTGATTTTAACCAGTCTACCTCACATGTGGAATGATAACAGTATTTATGTTTAAGTGAATGGCTTATTTCGCTTAACATACTGTCCTTGAAGTTCATCTATGGAATAGTATATGTCAGAATTTCCTTCCTATTAAAGCCAAATATTTGATATTACTATGTATGTACATACACACACTTGCTTATGTACTTTATCTGTTGCTGGATACTTGAGTTACTTCCGTGTTAGATGATAGAATAATGCTGCTACAAATTACATTTATGCGTGCGTGCGTGCGTGCGTGCGTGTGTGTACAACTGCAGGAATTGGTTCTCTACTTCCACCATGTGGTTTCCAGGAATTGAATTTAGGTGGTCTGGCTCGGTAGCAAGAACTGAGCCATCTTGCCAGCCTCTATTTTCTGTTTTTTTTTTTTTAATTGATAGTAGCTATCTTACTAGGTATGAGATGGTCATAGTATAATTTTTAGTTTTAAAATTTATTAGATTAGCCAGGTACGGTAGTGCACACCTTTAATCCCAGCACTCAGGAGGCAGAGGCAGGCAGATCTCTGTGAGTTCGAGGCCAGCTTTGCGGGGGTGGGCAGGGGGGAGCTCCAGGTAGACCCTGTCTCCAAAAAGACCAAAAAGAAAAAAGAAAACAACAAAAAATTTATTAGATTATTTTAGAGATGACAATCTTTTGCTGACATCATGAAGTTCAAAATGTCAGAGTATTTTCTTTGCTATTGTTTTTATAATAGTGATGGTCAGTGATTATTGATGACATATTTGCAGGTAAATTGGCAAGATGAAGAGCAGCAAGTCAAAAGAGGTGCCTTTACCAAATCCAAGAAGCTCTCAAAGCAAGGACACTGTTCAAGGTATGATATTTTTTTTTTTAAGACTGAACTTAATCCCCTTTTAAGGTCATATAATATATTAAATATATTAAATGTTGGGCTAACCACCAGATGTTAATTATGCTTATGTTTTGATTTATTTTTTAAAAATACATGAACTGGAGAGAAGGCTTGATGGTTAAGAACACAACTGATCTTGCAGAGAATACAATTTTGGTTTCCAGCACCTACATCAGGTGACTCATAACCACCTATAACACCAACTCCAGAGGATCTGGTGCCTTCTGCTGGCTTCTGTGGGGACCCACATGCACATGTACCACACACACACACACACACACACACACACACACACACACACGTAGATGCATAATTAAAGAATAAATACAAAATTT
>NW_008327930.1:24013-26345 GCF_000622305.1 Nannospalax galili
GCATGTGTGTAAGTGCACTCGTGTTGTGCAGTGCTCGCGGAGGTCAGAAGAAGGCATTAGACCCCTGGAACTGGAGCTACAGATGGTTGTTAGCCACCACGTTGGTGCTGAGAATTGAACCTAGGTTCTCTGCAAGAGCAATCATTGCTCTTAACTGCTGAGCCATCTCTCCAGCCCCTAATATATATGATATTTTTAAAGGGAAATTGACAAACTGGAATATATGTAGAAGAAGATTCCCATTTTTTTAGGGAACTGAAAATCAAAATATATGGAGAATATTTGGAGGGAATGAAAATGTTTATCATGGAGAAGGCTGACTCATGGGGAAATACATAGTTGTAAACTATTTGAAGGGCTTTTATTTAAGAGACTAAATAGACTTGTTTCTGTTGGTATATTAGAGTGTAGAAGAGTTTTAAAAATCTTTCACATAGTAAAGTGAAATATAAAACAACAGAAATTTATTTTGGGTTGGATGTAGTGATGCACACCTGTTACCTGGATCAATACTCAGGATGCTGAGGTAGGAAGATCACATGTTGAAGTCAGCCTGGGCTATATAGTGAGACTCTACCTCAGATGTTTTATGTGTGTGTGTGTGTGTGTGTGTGTGTGTGTGTATGTGTGTGTGTTCAGGCCATTGCTATAAATGAGTGTACTGCTTGGTTTCGCAGATGTCTGCTACAGGTTTGGGTAAGAGTGTCAGTCCAGTTGTCTTAAAGACTAATAGTATCAGGATCTTGAGAAGCTTGGCCTTATACAATGATAAGGAGAAAAGGTGTATTTTGATTTAATATAATAAATGTATTTGATGAAGAATAGTGCTGCCAGTAAAGTAATTCTCAAACTTTTGATCATACTTGGGAGCACTGTAAAATTCATAGTCTAAGCTCTGCTTCAGAGACTGATTCAGTAAATAACACTTTTTCTCAGTAGATACAACTACATCATGGGATGCACTTTCTCAGACCAAGGCTGCTGTAAGTAGTTTTAACTTCCATTTTCTTTCTTTCTTTCTTTCTTTCTTTCTTTCTTTCTTTCTTTCTCTCTCTCTCTCTCTCTCTTTCTTTCTCTTCATTAATTCATTCATGCATTTGTTTTTGTACGCTTATATATCCTTATGTTTATACATTTATATTATATATTCATTGATTTTAAAAGTGATATCCTGTTATATGATGAATTAAATTTCTGTAGCACTTTTTAAAGAGGAAAATAAATACAAATATTTTGTATATATTACACAATGAACAAAAAGGACAACTACTAAAAAGTAAAGGCATTAAATAAGTTAGTACTTTAAGGGTATCAGATGCACTAATAACATGACATGTCAAATATTCATAAAATTTATTCACCTTTAATAAATTTGTTCTTTTTATATAGTGATCTGAAAGGTTAAACAGAATAAATAGGGGATGGCTGGTCTGTGTCTGTGTAGAAGCCTTATTGTCAAGGAGGAAGTGAAAGGAACTGGCTTCTTAAAGGGCTGTGTAGTAGCTGTTCTCTTTCGTGGTGTAACAGGTTATTTTCTTTTATACTAATGAAGAGAAATGATTGTAGGAGAGTTGTTTCCCTTTGTGTATTGTCAGAATTGTCTGGATTTTAGGAATCCAAAGTGATGGAGTGATATAAGATCTTTTCAAAGAGGCATTTCTCTTGCTTTCTGGGTTAATTATCCTAATATGTACTTTTTTGTTTGCTTTTTAAAAATACATTTTTTTAATTTTATGTGTATGAGTATATTGCCTGCATGTAGATAGGTGCGCCCGTGTCGTGCAATGCCCACAGAAGTTAGAAGAGGGCGTCAGATTCCCCTGGAACTAGAGTTACGGACAATTGTTAGCTGCTCTGTGAGTGCTGGCTGAGAACTGAACCTGGGTCCTCTGTAAGAGCAGCCAGTGCTCTTAACTGCTGAGCCATCTCTTCAATCCCCATCTTGTTTTCTCTTATATATCATTTGAATTTTGATCACCTATTTTTTTTTTTTTTCGGTCTTTTTGACACAGGGTCTCCCTGTAGCCCAAGCTGACCTTGAACTCAAAGAGATCCGCCTACCTCTGCCTCCTGAGTGCTGGGATCAAAGGGGTGTGCCACCACGCCTGGCCTTGATTATCATAGTATTTTATTGTATCCTCTGCTAATGTTTGGAACTCTTTGAAAATAAATCTGCTAAAATTCGGCCCTATGAGGAAATACAATGTCTTTCTACATGAAATTAAGTTATAACGCAGGAATAGTTTTTATCTCTAATTTAGTTTTTAGCTAAACTAATATATAGCTAAGCTGTTACTAGTTAATTTTCAAAACTATTGAGTGTTTTGAAGAA
>NW_008327930.1:26510-28940 GCF_000622305.1 Nannospalax galili
ATCCCCAAATCCTGGTTGCCCAACCCCCTGCATTGGAACCACAGAGCAACGGGGGAAAAAAAAAAAACTGATTGAAGATATAATTGTGGAAACACAAAATTAGACAAAGAATGCAAACAATAATCAAAATGATGGCAACCAATACACATCTTTCAATAATAACTTTAAATATCAATGGCTTGAACTCCCCAGTCAAAAGACATAGGCTAGTTGAAAGGATTAAGAAATAGAGTCCACCTTTTTATTGTCTGCAAGAAACCCATCTCACTTTCAAGGACAGGCACTACCTTAAGAAGAAACGATGGAAAAAATATTCCAATCTAATGGTACTAAGAAAAAAGCAGGAGTTGCAATATTAAAATCTGACTAAACAGACTTCAAACTAAAACTGATCAGAAGAGACAAAGAGGGATGCTTCATTCTGATCAAAGGAACAATAAACCAAGAAGATATTACAGTCATGAACATATATTCACCAAACTCTGGTGCACTCAACTTCATAAAAACAATACTACAGGACTTTAAGACCCAGAATAACCCCAACTCATTAATAGCAGGTGACTTCAATACCCCACAGTCTCCATTAGATAGGTCAACAGGGCAGAGAGTTAACAGAAAGACATCTGAATTAAACAATACCATCTATCAAATGGACTTAACAGACATCTACCGAGCATTCCACTCAAGCACCAAAGGACATACTTTCTACTTTGCACCCCATGAAACCTTCTCCAAAATCGACCACATACTGGGACCCAAAAAAAACCTCAACAAATACAAAAAGATTGAAATAAGTCCATGCATTCTATCAGACCACAATGCAATAAAGCTTAAAATTAACACAGGAAGAAACCCTAGTATCTACATGATGGCATGGAGATTAAACAACATACTCCTGAATTAAAGAAAAATTAAGAAAGAAATAAATGTATTCTTGGAACTAAAAGAAAAAAAAAAGTGCTATAGTGTAAGGAAGTGTTTCTGAGATATTTTCTACTTTTAAGTAGCCATGTAAACCAATGGTAGTTGGCTAATTTACAGGATTTATAGAATTAACTTCATGTTGTGATATTTACACTTTAGCTAAGACACATTGAGAACAAATTAGAAGTAACTCCTACAAGTACAGCTGTAATTGATTCTGTGATGGATGCTAAGAAATCTGCAAGTGCTACTCGAAAAATAAGTAGGAAAGGTATGTATGAAGTTTATTTTAAAGATCTAACTATGTTAAATAAAGAGCTTTAACATTTATTATTGTTAGTGTGTGTGTGTGTGTGTGTGTGTGTGTGTGTGTGTGTGTGTGTACACGGGCGAGTGCTACATGTGTTCCAGAGTGTTTGCTTATGGAGACCAGAGGACAACTATGTGGAATTGGTTCTCCTCCTAACTTTATGTGCGCTCCGGGGGTCAATCTCAGGTTGTTAGGCTTTCATGGCAAGCCCTTTACCCACTGACCTCTTGCCAATCTCATAAATACAGATTTTTGGTACTAGTTTCACTTTAGTATTTCTTAATAGTCCCATGTATTTTCTTGCATATTTTGTCAGAGACTGTAGCTCATCGGCATTTTACTTTTCTCTCGTGCTGAGTGGTTGTGAAGCACTGTCACGCCCAGTGGTGCTGCTGTTTTCACCAGGGACTTTACAATCATTGCATCATGTATGGCAGATTTTATTTGTTTATGGTAATGAAAATTCTAGTTTGGTATTTGAGGTTATGCATGCTTTTATTAGTTGATTTTTTGCTATTTACATGTAATATAGTTTGATGGTACTTAGATCCCCTCTCCTATCTGCACCTCCTCCTACTGCCCCCACCCAATTTAATGTACTTTCTTATACATATAATACAGTCTGTAGATTTTTTTTTCTTGTTGTTTTTTTGAGACAGGGACTCACAATGTTGCACAAGCTGGCCTGGAACTCACAGAGATCCGCCTGCCCCATCTCCTGAGTGCTGGGATTAAAGGCATGCACCACCATGCCTGGCTAATGTATTTATTAAATTAATTCATTAATTATTTTTTTTGAGACAGAGTCTCCCTACAGCCCCAGCTGACCTGAAACTCAATATAGGCCAGGCTTCTTCAATGTCACAAAGACCCTGTTTTAGTTTGTTTCTCCATTGCTGTGACAAACACTCTGACCAATATCAACTTGGAGAGGAAAGGGTTTATTTGGCTTACATCCCTTAGATTACAGTTCATCACTGAGGGAGCCCAAGGTAGGAACTCAGGCAGGAACCTGGAGGCAGGACCTGAAGCACAGGCCATGGAGGAATGCTGCTTACTGGCCTGTTCTCCTGGCCCACTCTCCTGGCCCATGCTTTTTTATACAATATAGGCTCACCTGCCCAGGGGTGTCACCACCTACTGTAGGCTGGGCCCTCCCATATCACTCAGTAATCAAGAAGATGCCCCACAGACAT
>NW_008327930.1:29132-33403 GCF_000622305.1 Nannospalax galili
CTGGAGTTAAGGACGGTTCGTAGCCGCCATGTGGGTGCTGGGAATCGAACCTGGGTCCTCTGCAAGAGCAGTCAATGCTCTTAATTGCTGAACCATCTCTCCAGCCCTGCTAGGTTTTCTGCCAGTTTTTCTTAATAACAGAGGGTGGCGGACGGTTGGGAGACCTACAATTACTATAATTTTAAATGGAATGTTTTTTGTACAGATATTATATCAGACCTTGACATACTACAGATACTTGATTTTCTTTTTTTGGTTTGTTAATTGGTTGCTAAAAGTTGCAGGGCAATGCTTTCTGCTTGAACTGTGATTTTTGTTGTTGTATTTTATTTGCTAATTCTTTTCTTTTCTTTTTCTTTTCTCTTTAGTACTAGTGACTTAACCTGGGCCCTCACACATGCTATGCAAGCACCCTACTACTGACCTATCTCTTCAGCCTTATTTTTCTTTCGTATTTTGTATTTTCTTTTGAGACAGGATCTCACTAAGTTGTCAGCTTAGCGTGAAGTCATTTGGTATTCCAGTGAGGCCTTGAACTAGTAATTCTACTGTGTCAAAACATATAGATTTTGTTTTGATATTTTCTGCTCAGAATATAGTTTTTCTCTATAAGTTGAGTGACTATGGATATTTTCTCTCTGCTTACCTATTTAACTAGAGATGGTAGAAGTAACATGTTATACGTGATTCTCTTAGGTACTAGCCCAATTTAGAGGCAGTCTGTTTTATATCATGTGTTCTCACTCTTTTTCCTTCAGATGGTCGATACCTAGATGATTCTTGGGTCAGCTCTCCAACTTCCAAACCTTCTAAACCACGAAAAGAGAAATCTCGCAGTCCTCTCAGAGCTACCACCCTAGAAAGTAATGTTAGGAGAAACAATCGTGTGGAATTTCGTGAACCTTTGGTTTCTTACAGGTTAGTATTGGGGGAAAAATGTTAGCGACTAGCATTGGCCTGTAACAATTACAGTAGGATTATGATTAATTTTCTCAGTTTTTCATACTACTATGAAATGGCATTAGTTAGCATTCCACTGCTGTGACCAAATGGCAGATAAGAAGTAACCTAAGGGAGGAAAGGTTTATTTGATTTAGAGTTTAGTCAGGAATATAGTCCATTATGGCAGGGTAGGCATGGCAGCAGGACCATGAGGCTGTTGGTCAACTTGTGTCTGCAGTAAGAAAGCAGAGAGAACAGGAAATGGGGTGGGGTAGCAAACCTCAAGGCCTGCCCCAAGTAACTCACTTTCTGCAGCAGCTGTCCATCCCCTAAAGGTTCTACAACCTTCTAAAACAGTGCTATAAGCTGGGGAATCAAGTATTCAAAAAATGAATCTGTGATTTTACATTCAAACCTCAACAGAAATGTTACTCTCTGTAAAAGATCATCCAAAAAACACCTTTCATATTATGAAATACTGTCTACCGTATTTTTTTGTTGTGTTAGATCTCACACGGTTGTCAAGTATCCTACCACTGAGCCACATTCCCAGTTCTGCATCTTATCTATAAGTATTTGGATGGAAGACATAGCAATATTTGCTCATGACCATCTGTCTGTCTGTTTGGACATGTGGAGTATTTCTGTCCATACAGAAAGTGGCTTCTGGGACCAGGCTTGTGCAAGTGCTGTTATCTGCTGAGCCATCTTGCCAATCCCACCCCTCTTTCTTAATATCTGACTAAGTATTCTATATAATGAATTTTGTAAAGTTTAGGTTTTTAAAAAAGTTTAAGATTTTAATTTTGAGTGTTTGCATATATGTGTACCATGTGCATGCCTGATATAGGCAGAGGTCAGAAGAGGGCGTTGGGATCCCCTGGAACTGGAGTTAAGGACAGGTGTTAGCCATCATGCAGGTAACAGAACTTGGATCCTTGGGTCCTCTGGAACCAGAGTAGTAAGTGCTTTCTACCACTGAGTCATCTCTTAGGTTTTTTAAAATTTTATTTTGTTTTGATGTGTAGGGGATCAAATGTAGGCCTCATGTTACATGTTAAGCATGCATGTAACTTAGCTCTCTCCTCTTCTTTCCTACCCGCCCCCTCCTTTTTTATTTTTGGTCTTTTCCAGACAGGGCCTCCCTGTTGCCCCTGACCTGGAACTCACCAGGCTGACCTTGATCTCATAGAGATCTGCTTGCCTCTTGAGTGCTGGGATTAAAGGTGTGTGCCACCACACCTGGCTCCTACATCTTCTTTTAGTGGTAGTAGTCAGTTATCTGAAAAATTTTTTTGAAGATTTATTTATCTTTTTGTAAACATTTTATTATTTTTATTTTATGTGTATGAGTGTATGCCTGCATGTGAGTGCACCCATGTCGTGCAATGCTGAGGAGGTCAGAAGAGGGTTTCGGATTCCCCTGGAACTGGAGTTAAGGACGGTTTGTAGCCACAATGTGGGTGCTGGGAATTGAACTGGGTCCTCTGCAAGAGCAGTCAGTGCTCTTAACCACTGAGCCATTTCTCCAGCCCCTGAAGATTTATTTTTATTTATGCCACATGTGTGGATGTTAACTGTGACCAGAAGAGTGTCAGATCCCTGGAAGCTTGGAATTACAGGTGATTGTGAACTGACTAATGTGGGTATTGAGAACCAAACTCAGGTCCTCTGAAAAAGCAGAAAACCTTCTTAAACACTTATTCATCTCTCTAGCCCCTGAAATTTATTTCTTTTAAAAATAAATTTTGAGATAGGGTCTCCCTGTAGCCCCAGCTGGCCTGGAACTCACTATGTAAACCAGGCTGGCCTTGAACTCCCCCCCTGCCTCTGCCTCCTAAGTGCTGGGATTAAAGGCATGCGCCACCACCCCTGGCTTTTTAAAAAATATTTTATTATTATTTTATATGTATGAGTGTATTGCCTGCATGTATGTGAGTGCACCCGTATCATGCAGTGCAGCAGAGGTCAGAAGAGGGCTTTAGATTCCCCTGGAACTGGAGTTAAGTTCGGTTCGTAGCCGCCATGTGGGTGCTGGGAATTGAACCCGAGTCCTCTGCAAGAGCAGTCAGTGCTCTTAACCGCTGAGCCATTATATCTTTTAAGAAAAGAGAAAAAACAAAAACCAAAAAAAGGGGATAGTTGTTAGTGGAATGCCCCTTTCCACCTGGAAAACTCTCCATTTATCACTTAAAATTCTACCCTTACCTCTCAGACTGGCTTTTATATAGCCCAGGCTGGCCTCCACTGAAAATGACTTTCAACTTCTGACCCACCTGCTTCTGCCTCCATCTTTCTCTATTGCTGAGATCATGGGTATGCAGCATTATGCCTGGTTTATGTAGTCCTGGGGACAGACCTTGTTTATGCTAGGCATGCACTCTACTAACTGAGCTACATCTCCAGCCCCTTGAAACTCTTAATACCTTCTGTATGAAACAGGACCATATCTGTTCCTGCCTGGATTAGTTACTTTTGCATAAGTATGACCAGATTTCCTGAGAGAACAACTTAAAGGAGGAAAGATTTGTTTGAACTCATGGTTTCTAAGGGCACAATCCATGGTTGGTTGGACCCATGTGCTTGGGCAGAGCATGATGGAATTATAGATCGTTGTGAGCTGCCTGACATGGCACTGGAAACTTAGTTCCCGTCCTCAGCAAGAGCAGCAAGCACTCTTAACTGTTTGACCATCTTCCAGCCCCCTTGATTTTCTTTTCTCCTTTGCGAGTGAGAGGTGATATGTTATTCTCTCATGTGCTAATTTTAAACCTAAATAACTTAATTCAATTGTTGCATTTTAGTGATGATAATGAACATCTTTGCATTTAGTCTTAGTGTCTGATGATAGCCATAGGACTCATTTCTTAGCCTGTTTTGTTTAATATCAGTGACTAAACAGGCTTTAAACACTTTAGGGTCATAGATCCTAATGAGAATATGATAAAAGCTATAGACTATCTCCTTAGAAAAATTCATATGTTCATACACTCACAATTGATATAATTGCAGTGTTATGTTGAATAAGGTTGTAGCTTTAAGAATTTTTGTGGTATTTAGGGTTTTCTAAATGTGAATTGGTCTAGATTAGGCTGTATAATAGAACTATTAATGTTAGGTATGCATGTCATTTAAACATTTTTAGTAGTCATACACTGTTCTGGTTTGTTTCTTCATTGCTGTGACAAAATACTCTGACCACTACCAACTTGGGGAGGAAAGGGTTTATTTAGCTTACATATCCCAGGTCACAGTTCATCCGGGAGCCCAAGGTAGGAACCTAGGGCAGGAACCTGGAGGCAGGAGCTGGAGCACAGGCCATGGAGGAA
>NW_008327930.1:33474-33850 GCF_000622305.1 Nannospalax galili
CTTCCACATCACTCATCAAGAAGATGCCCCTTAGACATGGCCACAGGCCAGTCCAATAGAGGCAGTTTCCCACCTGAGGCTCCCTCAACCCAGGTGTGTCAAGTTGACACTAAAGCTATCCAGCACATACACTAAAGAAATATTTTACATTCCCAAATCATAAATGTAGTACGTTGCTCACATTTCAGCACTTCTTAATTTGGACTAGTCATATATCATTTACTCGATGGCCACATGTGGATAATAGCTAAGCTATTACTTCACACATTGCAGGTCCAAACTTATGTCTGTTAGATACTTTTTCTCATTCATGTCGTCTTTATAGCTGAATCTTTTCTTCATTGACCTCCCTTTAAATAAACTACTTTTCTTAAAA
>NW_008327930.1:35135-37996 GCF_000622305.1 Nannospalax galili
CTGCAGAGGTCAGAAGAGGACATCAGGTCCTCTGGAACTGGAGTTACAGATGGTTGTTACTCATCATGTGGGTGCTGGGAATAAAACCTGGGTCCTCTGCAAGAACAGCCATGTCTCCAGCCCTGCTTTTGCTTTTTTTTTTTTTTTTTTTTTTTTTTTTTTTTTCTTGTAGCCCCAGCTGTCCTGGAACTCACTATGCAGACCAGGCTGGCCTTGAACTCACAGAGATCTACCTGCCTCTGCCTCCCAAGTGCTGGGATTAAAGGATTGAGGAAAAAATGCCTAATAGAGCAAAAGGAAATGAGAACAGTTCAAAGCCTTCTCTTAGTAACTTGGGCCACGATGCCAATTCAAAAGTCTTAAGGCTATCAGATTCTTCTCCATCCTCTACTAGTACTTGTAATTCCCAAAGATTAGATATTTTAAAGCGGCGACAACATGATGTCAAACTGGAAAAACTCAAGGAGCGGATTAGGAAACAGTGGGAACACTCAGAAGAAATAAATGGCCGGGGCCAGAATTTAGGTCATATTGACCATCCAGTCATGGTTGTTAATGTTGACAGCTCAGTGTCAACAAAAGTCAGGAAAGTGGCCACAGCACCACCTGCTCCAGCATATAAAGGTTTGTAAGCAATCTTTTTATTTTTCTCTGTCTTTGCATCTTCTGTTTCAACCACAACCCCCAGGGTGTATAGAACAGGGTAACTCCCAAATTAGCTGCAAAATAATTTTTTTTTCATGTGCATGTTAAAAATGTGAATTTTGAACCTAAGTTAGAATTTCTGGGGATGAGGTCTAGAATGAGGTTTTTAAAAAGCAAGTCCATTAGGGGATTTGTTTTTCTTTGTTTTCTTAGTTTCTATTCTCTCCCTCTCTCTCCTTCACCCCCCCATCTCCCTTTCTTTCCCAACAGAGTCATACTTTATATAGCCTAGGCTGGCCTCAGACTCACAGCAATGGAAGTGTGGGATTACAGGCATGAGCTCTCCTTAGGGAGATTCTTATAGGTTGAGATACTATAAAATAGGAAATTGGATTCCCACCGTTTTCTGAAAACGGAAAGGATATTGCTTTGGGATTAATAAGAATTCTTTCAAAAGTAATATTTGTGGTGGTCCATGCCTGCAAACCCAGCTACTCTGGAGACTAAGGTAGGAGAATAGCTAGTTTAAGGCCAGCCTGGCCTGCAAATAGTTCTAACCAGCCTGGCTACTTAGGAAGATGCTGTCTCAAATGCTTTAAAAAGATCCAGGGATGTAATTCAGTATTAACAGAGTTTGCCTAGCATGCTCAAGCCCCTGGTTTTTTATTGGTTTTCAGTACAAGAAAAACAACAAAAAAACTAATACTTAAAAAACAAATCTGTCAATTTCCACTGAATATTTGAGTACAGAATATTTTGGCATTGACATTGATCCTGTTTTAACCTTTGATTGATTGATTAATTTTTGTCTTTTTGAGACAGGATCTCCCTGTAAGCTACAGCTGGCCTGGAGCTTGCTATGTAGACCAGGCTGACCTCTATCTCACAGAGCTGCCTGCCTCTGCCTCCTGAATGCTGTTAGTAAAGGCATGTGCCACTGTACCCATACCTGGCATTTAACCTTTGATTTTTTTTTTTTGGTAAAGATTAAAAAAATATTTTTATTTTATGAGTGTATTGTCTGCTTGTATGTAAGTGCACCCATGTCGTACAATGCCCGTGGAGGTCAGAAGAAGGCGTCGGATCCCCTGGAACTGGAGTTATGGACAGTTGTTAGCTGCCATGTGTGTGCTGGGAATTGAGCCCAGGTTCTCTGCAAGAGCAGTCAATGCTCTTAACCACTGAGCCATCTCTCTAGCCCTAACCTTTGATTTTTTGAAAAAGATTTTTTCTCCTCATATTTCAGAAAAATATTTCAAACATCATTGATAGAATTTCATTGAGAAAATGCTTTTCAGAGCTTTTTTTTGTTTTTGTTTTTGTCTTTTTGAGACAGGGTCTCCCTGTAGCCCCATCTGTCCTACTATGTAGGACCAGGCTGGCCACAAACTCAAAAAGATCTGCCTGCCTCTGCCTCCCTAGTGCTGGAATTAAAGGCGTGTGCCACCATGTCTGACTCAGAGCTATTTTTTAAAATCTAATTCATGTTTTTTTAGAATACAAAGAAAATATTTTTATTTGTAAGACTGAGGTTAACAGTTGATGTCAATACACAAAAAAGATTTGAAAAGCTATTCCTGATAATCACTTTTGGATTTAAGCTCCCTTGATTATTTTAGAGATCATTTCTGATACACTCCCAATTGTAATTAATGTTTTTATGTTATGATGGTTTTAAGGGATTTTTGTTCTTGTGTGTTTTTTGGGGGGTGGGGAGGGGGGATCTTTTTGAAAACAGAGTCTCCCTGTAGTGGGGTAGTCTGGAATTCACTATGTAGACCAGGCTGGCCTGAACTCATAGAGATCTGCCTGCCTCTGTCTCTGGAGTGCTAGGATTAAAGGCATGGGCCACCACACCCAACTGTTACGTGTATGTTCTTTAAATTATTTTCAGAGGGCCATCCATGCAATAAAGAGTTGATTTCTTGATCAGTTTAGCTCCTGTTAGAGTTTTGTCATTAAGCTTTTTTTTTCCCCATTAAAACTTGCTACTATACCTTTTTAAAAAATTATTTTACACTATTTTTTTTTGTGTATGTGTAGTGTGTGTGTGTGTGCGCACCAGTGTGCCATGGCACACATGTGGAGGTCAGAAAACAATTTTTGTAAGTCCTCTCCCTCTATCATCTATCTGGGCTCCTGGGGTCATGTTCAGTTGTCAGACCTGATGGCAATTGCCTTTACCTACTGAGTCATCTCCCAAACTGTATAGCCCC
>NW_008327930.1:38534-40068 GCF_000622305.1 Nannospalax galili
AAAACTTTATTTACTTTTATTTTTATTTTATGTGTATGAGTGTTATGCCTGCATGTGTGTAAGTACACCTGCGTTGTGCAGTGCCCAAGGAGGACAGAAGAGGGCGTCTCATCCCCTGGAACTTGAATTATGGATGGTTGTTAGCCACCATGGGTGCTAGGATTTGAACCCTGGTCTTCTGCAAGAACAGTCAGTGTTCTTAACCACTGAGCCATCTCTCCAGCCCTGCAATTTTTTTTTTAAATATTTTTTATCATTTAATGTATAGGAGTATATTGCTTGCATGTATGTAAGTGCACCTGTGTTGTACAGTGCTTGAGGAGGTCAGAAGAGGATGTTGGATCCCCTGGAACTGCAGTTACAGGTGGTTGTTAGCCACCATGTGGATCCTGGCAGTTGAACCCAGGTCCTCTGTAAGAACAGCCGGTGCTCTTAACTGCTGAAACATCTCTACGGCCCTTGCAATTTTTTTTTTCTAGTCCTAGCGTGTCTTTAATCAATTTTTCTCTGAAATAATTGTAGCATTGTTGTGTTGCTTGCTCTGTTTTGTTGGTGACACTCATTATGAATTAGATAAAAGTATAATAATTTGCATTTTATTCTAATTAATCTGTGATAAATTTGTGACCAGATTCATTTTGAAATACTTAAGAAAGTTCTGTTGTATTCTTCCATATCTTCTACTGATTTGTGTATAATAGCCTCCCTGTTGGCAAAGCAAATAGCAAACAATGGAACCAAAATATTCTTCTTGGTTTTAAAATAATAATTACCCCCGAATCTTTACTATACTGTGTCAGACCCATTAAAAGCCGACTGTTTTTTTTTTTTTTAATTCTACCAAAGTTCTAAGATGCCAAAGGTTATTCCACTAAAACAAATTTAAGATGTCTGATTTGAATTCATATTTTACTTAAAAATCCTAAAATTAAAAGTGTTAAATGTAATATTTTTTAAAAGTTGATGATTGAGTTTCCCATATACCTGTCTATGATTTTTTAACATACTAGTTTTCATATTAAAGGATTTTATAAAATCGATTTTATAGGAGTTATATGATAGCATGAAATAGGTATTTATGAAATCATTACAGAATATAGTTTCTAATATTCTGATTAGTTGATTTATATTTTATGATAGTACAGTTTTGTATAGTGTAAAAACTAACATACTGTATTCTCAATGGCATTTAATTTCATTTGTTTGCATACATGATAAAGTCACTTGATTGACAGTTCAAAAGATGGTAAAGTATGTGCTTTGGAAAGCTTTGTCACTCTTGCGTTCCAACTATCTGTTTCTATTTCTGGAGTTTACTTGTTATTAATTTGTATATCATTCTGGGGACAGTGTGTGTGTAGCAAGCAATTTGAGTGTGCTTCTGTGTTTATTTCCTCTTTTTATACAGTTTTTAGTATACTGAACCCATTCTATACCTTGATTGCTCCTTCATTCTCTGTTGCATGCTTTCCCTCATACTTTCTCTGTCTCCTTCCTTTCCTTATGTAGAGGTTTGAACTCAAGAGTGACAAAG
>NW_008327930.1:40599-42527 GCF_000622305.1 Nannospalax galili
TTTAAAAAACTCAACCAGTAGAAGAAAATGAACAAAGAAATGGAATTAAAGAATTGGGGACTAAGAGAAACAGAGCTTTTGAAATATTCTTAACATATAATTGAAGATGTAAGTACAAAGAAAGGCTTCTAAAGACAGTGAGAAAAACCAATCTAGAATCTGAAATACTGCAAAATCTCCAGTTGAGCACTGATATGACATGTAAGTGGAAAATTCCAACTTGACTTCATGTGACAGGTCACAGTCAAAATGCAGGTTGCATAAGATTGCTTATTTAGAGCAAAAGACCTCTTCTTTGTCCTCAGCTCTGATGTATCTTTACCATGTACATCCAGATTCTTGCATTCAGCTATGCTCACAAAGGATATGATGGCATATGTGTAGATCAGATACACCGAAGAATTTCCCCATTATGTCCCACATGGGGCCATTTCTTACTTTCTCTCTGTGGTGGGAAGATATTGCTGGAAATGTCCATAAAGCCCTGTAGGTATCCTTATTGGGAACACTCATAATGAAAGAGGAAGTATTTAGGTTTGTTACTAGAAATAGTCAAGCAATGTAAAGTGTGAAACATCCTACAGGAGGGTCTGGTGCTGGAAGGACCTTAGTATATGACCTGAGTTAACAGATAAACTGTTGGAATTCTGTAATGAAAGTGCTGATCAGAAGTTAAGGAAAAAGAAAATCAGGTTGGGGCTGGAGAGATGGCTCAGTAGTTAAGAGCACTGGCTGCTCTTGCAGTGGACCCAGGTTATATTCCCAGCACCCACATAGCAGCGAACAACTATCCATAATTCCAGTTCCCTCTTCTGATCTTCATGGGCATTGCATGACACAGGTGCATCTAACCTACATGGAGGCAGTGTACTCATACACATAAAATAAAAATAATAATTTTTTTTTTCAAAAAAAGAATAAACAGGTCATAAAGTTGAAGGTGAATATCTTGATTCTGTTTTGAGAGTAGATCTGTCAATTTTGCAGTGCCACAAGCCACTGAATGGGATGCCACGTGTGAAAACCAAAGACTGATCACAACTGAAATAGAAGGGAACTGTAACTATGCAAAATTTAAGAAAAAACACAGGATTAAATTTTTAAAAGATTTGTGGCAATATATCATTTGCTGACTACAAAGCTAGAGAGAAGTTCAGTGACTAGTTTGCCAAGGTCATTGCTGATGAAAATCTAAAATACTGGTGAAACATCACTGTTTTGGTGATATTGTGCCAGAAAGGTACTACAGCTGCAGAGACAGCCACCACAGAAATTAAGGATGCCAAGGACGAATAGTTGCTGGACTATATTAGTGCATTAAGTCTTGCTTGATAAGCATTCATCTCTGTTTTAAAGGGGTGAATTTCTTACCAGTCTGTTGGTATGCTAATGAAGTTAGGGATTACCAGGGACGTCATTTCTGATTGGTTTTATAGACACTTGTTTTAGCAGCTTATCCTTACTGCCAGGGAGCTGAATAATGACTGGAAGGTTTTGCTAATTGACAACTGTTCTGCTTATGGGCCTGTAGGACATGTAGCTCAATGGTAGAACACTTAAAGGCCCTGGATTCAGTACTCAGCAGCACAGAGAAACAACAACAAAGCAATCCCCCAAACCAAAAATAATGTTTATGACACATATTTTCCCCCAAGTGTGATGTTATTAAGTCAACTGTGTTCAAGATATTCTTCTATCAATGAAGAGTAAATATAAAAACTTTGGGGCTGGAGAGATGGCTCAGTTGTTAAGAGCACTGACTGCTCTTTCAGAGGACCCGGGTTCGATTCCCAGCACCCACATGGCGGCTACGAACCGTCCTTAACTCCAGTATCAGAGGAATCTGAAGCCCTCTTCTGACCTCCATAGCACTGCATGACACGGGTACACTCACATACATGCAGGCAATATATTCATACACATAAAAA
>NW_008327930.1:43675-45354 GCF_000622305.1 Nannospalax galili
GGTTTACGGTTGAATTAATACAGTTACACAATATTTTACTTAGTATAAACCCTATAAGACATAAAATTAAATGAGGTTTTAACCTTTAAAAAAGATCTCCATTTCATTATTAAAATACGCAGTTTCATACAGAAAAAATTCATTTTTAATGCAATTGACACTAAGATATTTGCACATGCGTTTCTAGTCTCTAGATATCTGATTATTACTAGTCACAGTAAGATTTTTTCTCTTTGCCAAGTGTGTATTAATGTAATAATGGTTTAAGTCATGAGATTCTCTTAGTGTTTAGGCTTTGCTCTAGAGTTAAAATTAGCCTCCGTGGCTAATAAACAGAAACTAGACTTAAACTAAGAGACTTTGAGAATCAGGATTGCCTGATTTGAAGGAAACAGAATCTACTTGAGGTTTGCTTTTGTTAGCCTCAGAGGTCTTTGAAGTGGTCAGCAATTTCTTTTGGCAGATGCTGAAAGCAAAGTAAGTGCTCTAGGAAGGGAATGCATGTTAGAGAACTGTAAATAAGAGAAACCTGGAAGATGGAAAGAAGCAGAATCACAGTAGTAATGTTGCCTCTTACTGAGCTCCCTGGTAAGACAGAGCAAGATTCTGGGTGCTTAATCTTGTATTTTTTTTTAACAGTTGAGGAAATGAAGGCTCCAAGAGTAACTTCATTTTCCAGGATTGCATAAAGAATTAAAGCCAAGATTCAAAATCAACTGTGTAATTCTCAAGTCTGACAGCTTTCTAGTAAGCCCTCATAAAGATTTTGCTAATAAGTGTCCAGTCCAGTTTTTTAAGTTTTATTAGAGCACTGTATTCAGAATTTTTTTCTCTTGTGGAAAGGAAGTATAATGTAATAATAATGGACAAATATTTTTAGAATCAAAAGTGTTCAGATTCTGGGGGTGGAGAGATGGCTTGGTGGTTAAGAGCACTGGCTGCTCTTCCAGAGGGCCTGGGTTCAGTATCCAGCACCCATATGGTGTCTAACAACCATCTGTAACTCCAGTTCCAGAGGATCCAACACCCTCTTCTGAACTCTGGTCATTGCATACAAGTGCTGAATGTGTTCCATTTCTGGCTGCTGTGCCATTTTATTAGCTACATATACTTGAGGTTATGTTATATAACCTTTCTTCTTGGTTTTCTCATCTTTAAAAAAGAGATAATAAGTATAAATCATAGGACAGTGTCATAATAGACTGGGAGAATATGTCAGGGACTAGACTATTAGAGAGGCTTGTGTATTTCTGCCTTTCTCTTGTTATGGTGGGAAAACTCTGTATTCTTTTTCTATTTTTATTTATTAATTTTACGTTATGTGTATGAGTGTATTGCCTGTATGTAGGTAAGTGCACCCGTGTCATGCAATGCCTGTGAAGACAGATGAGGCCGTCAGATCCCCTGGAACTGGAGTTACGGACAGTTGTTAACTGCCATATGGGTGCTGGGATTTGAACCGGGGTCTTCTGCAAGAACAACCAGTGTTCTTAACCACTGAGCCGTCTCTCCAGCCCCCAAAACTCTGTATTCTTTTTCTTAAAATATTTTTTAATGTTTTATTTATTATTTTTATTTTATGTGTATGCGTGTGTTTTGCCTACATGTAGGTGAGTGCACCCATGTCGTGCAGTGCCTGCAGAGGACAGAAGAGACTGTTGGATCCCCTGGAACTGGAG
>NW_008327930.1:45650-52100 GCF_000622305.1 Nannospalax galili
TCCAGTGTCTGCCCTGTTTCTCCCTTCTATTGAGGGGGGATAAAAGAGAAACTTACGATCTGATTTGGGTTTTTTTCCCCTTTATATTTTGTTGTTGTTTATTTTGAATTTTGCTGTTACTGTGATCACTAATGGCTCCCGCTTTACTAAATTCTGTTTACTCTTCATTTCTCATGTTGATCTCTCAGCAGCATTTGATATGATTAATCACTTCTTCCTTGAAACTCCTTACTTGACATACAATAAATATTTGATTTTCCTCTTCAGTCTATCTGTTCCTTTTCAAGATTTTTTTCTTCTTTTTCTCCCTCCTCCCCTTGCTTATTTTTCTAAAAACACCTGCTAGATAAACTTAGCTATTCTTAGTACTCTAAAATATTTCTCTATTGCTAGTGTTTCCAAATTTATGTGTCTAGTTCAGACCTCGTCTCTGAACTCAAACACTTTATCTCCTAGCTGCAAATCTCCCCTTTAATATGTAATAGGTTTCTCAAGCTTAATGTCTAAAATGTAGTTTACTAACTGTGGTGATGATATATCCCTTACATGTACTATTCTGATAGTCACGTCATGCCAATTAATCTTATCCATATAGTTGTTTACCCTCAAATCTTAAGTCATCTTTGACCCCTCCCCCATTTATTTCATATTCTCTATCCACTATTGTCTAAAATATATTTATTATATAGCCACCATCACCACCTTTGTCACTATTACCTAGTCCAAGGCACTGTCAAGACTTGCCTGGGTTTCTGAGGTATTCTAACTGATCTCCTTATCTCTAACCTTTCTAATGAGTCTGTTCTTAACAGCTACTAGAGTAAACTTGTTAAAGTATTGTTTAAATTGTGTCATTCCTCTGCTCAGAATATTCCATGAAGTTCCCACTTGACTCTTGAGTAAAGCATGAAAACCCGCAGAACCATGGTTCTTACTATTCTTTTTGTTGATTGCACTCACACTGGCCTCCTTGCCTTGGAGCCTTTTACTCAAACTTATTTCCTCTCTTATAATGCACAACTCTACATGTATTTTTAAAAATATTTTGTTTGTTTTTATTTTATGTGTATGAATGTATTAGCTGCGTGTATGTAAGTGTACCTGTGTCATGCAGTGCCCACAGAGATCAGAAGAGGGCTTCAGGTCCCCCAGAACTGGAATTGTTATCTGCAATGTAGGTATTGGAAATCGAACTGGGTCCTCTGCAAGAGCAGTCAGTGCTCTTAATTACTGAGCCATCTCTCCAGCCACTCTACATGGGGCCGGCGGGGGGGATCTTTTTGAGACAGGGTCTCTCTGTAGTCCCAGCTAGCCTGGAACTCACTATGAGACAGGGTCTCTCTATAGTCCCAGCTAGCCTGGAACTCACTATGTAGACCAGGCTGGCCTTGAACTCACAGAGATCCGCCTGCCTCTGCCTCCCAAATGCTGGGATTAAAGGCCTGTGCCACCAAGCCTGGCCCTCTACATATATTTTAAAGTATATTTATTCATATCTGTAATTTAGGCTAACTTTTGAACTACTCTGGTTAGCATATTTACAGTTTGTAAAGTTTTTATGTAGAAATTTTTAATGAAATGAGAATCTATGAAAGTGTTCACCTCCAAAATGCCAAACATGTAACGATCCTGGCTTGGAAAGCATGACTGTTACAGCTTCTTCCCATTTGTGAAAATGAGGTGAATTTCTCACAGGTTTTCTGAAGAAAGAAAAACAAAACAAAGAATTGGGACCTAACAATGAGTGGTAATCTTTAGATCTTTTCATGGGAGGTCTTGGAATTAGTAGTTTATGGGTCATAGAAATGCCTTTGGTAACAGTTTCTCTGTCTACCCGGATCACACACTTTGTATAGAAGTCCCCTGCCTTATTGGTAATATTTCTAAGACCAGCAGAGGATGTTTGAAACTGGAGAGTGTAGAGCCCTTACGTATATTTTGTTTTTCTTATACATAGTTGTGATAACATTTAATTTATAAACTAGACATAAGAGGTTAACTATAATTACCATAGATCTTAGCCCAGAGGATGTTTGAAACTGGAGAGTGTAGAGCCCTTACGTATATTTTACGTAATTTATAAACTAGACATAAGAGGTTAACTATAATTACCATAGATCTTAGCAACCTCAGCATATAAGTTTTTCTTTAAGTTGATAGCTTTCACCTTTTCACTTAACAGAAGCACTGTATTGCTTCTCTTTGACATAACCCAATTGCCAGACTCACTGTTCTTGAGCTTTGGGGACATTAAAACAAAGTTGACTTGAAAACAAACTCTGATATCACTACAGTGATAGTTTAATAGCAGAGATGGTTACTGTATTTCTGATGGGTGGGAAGCCTATACAGTGTGGATACTCTAGACAAAGGTATGATCCTCTCTGGTTAGATGGAGCTAGATATTGAGAGAATTCATCATGCTATTCAGAACAATGCACAGTTTACAACTGATGAATTGTTTATGTCTGGAATTTCCATTTAATGTTCTCAGATTGCAATTGACCTTGGGTAACTGGAACTCTAGAATGTGAAACCACAGAAAAGAGGGGACTAACTACTGCACTAATTTTTCTTACTTGAGGGGGTACTATTGTACTACTTTTTCTTCATTCTTACCTGCTTTTCAGATGATACCTCTGTAAAAGAGAAGCCTGCTGAAAAAAGTAAAGAGAAGAAAGTGGTTAAACCAGTACGAAAAATCCAAAAGGTAACACAGTTATCAACTCCTGAGTGCAAAACAGGTTAGTTTTCAATATCATGTTATGGAAATGGAATCTATATCACTATAAATATCTGTTACCAAATGTTCTCATTGTTAGGAACATGTGAAAATTCAGTATATGTGCCATTATTATTATATATGTATGTTTTGCTAAGGTGTAGTTGACAGCATTGACTCTCCATATTTAGAATATACAATTTGAATGGTTTCTTATATGTCTACATCTGTGAAAGCACTTGTTCATTGTATTAGTTACACTCCTTGTTACTGTGACAAAATACCTGACAAAGGCAGCTTAAGGAAGGAAGGGTTTATTTTGATCCACAGTTAGGGGTACAGTTCATCATGGCAGGGAAAGCAGGGTGGCAAAAATAGAGGGTGGACGGTCACTTCATCCTCAGGAAGCAGAGAGATAAAAGCTGCTACTTAGCTCAATTTCTTCTTTTTATTCAGTCCAGGACCCCAACCCCTGGAATAGTGCATCCACATTCAGGATGGATCTTCCTTCTTCAGTTAAGCCATTCTGGAAACACCCTCATAGCATATCCAGACTTGTGTTTTGATGGCGATTCTAAATCTTATCAAGTTGACAATGAAGATTAATCATCACATTCATCTTATGTTCATGATAGTGAATATATCTCTCACCTCAAAGTTTTTTTGTAACATTATTTTTGTTTTGTTTTAAAATTTATTTTTATTATGTGTATGAGTATATTGCTTGCATGTATGTGAGTGCACTCATGTCGTGCGATGCCAAGGAGGTCAGAAGAGGGCTTCGGATTGCCCTGGAACTGGAGTCAAGGACAGTTCGTAGCCGCCATATGGGCGCTGGGAATTGAACCCAGGTCCTCTGCAAGAGCATTATTTTTAATAGAAATTCAGATTAAAGTAATAATTCTTAATGTACTTATCTTTTATATATAAGGGAATTGTTTATGATTGCCCTTATGGCACATGTCGAAACTCTCGTGGTCCTTGCTAGTAGTGGTCAAACTATACAAAGAATACATCAAACTGGGAAAACAAGAAATTCTACTTTCATAGTGATTAACATGTCAACTTTGATCCAGAGCGCTTGAATTTATAAGTAGCTTTATTCCTTGGCAAATGAGTCGATTTTAATATGACTTGGTTTTCCAATATGTAAAATGAGAAAGCAGTAGTTCTTATCTCACAGGTTATTGTGAGAACTGGAAGAATTAATACCTGAAAGTGCTTCACTGTCATACCTGGTATACTCTCCATTGTTAACTGTGACTCCACTAATATCATTAGTGATCGTTCCTGGCTGTCCTGAAATGTATTCATATCAGCAATTTTTGGCCAAGAAAGAGTAGAGACAGTATGAGAAATTGCCACTTTCAATTTCAAGACATTAAATTGATGCATTCACTCATTCCTCAAATATTTTTGAGCTCTGGCTATACCAAGCATAGGCAATAACAGTGGTAAGCAAGTTGCACAGCTCCTGCCTTTGTGGAGTAGAGCTATAGTTATTACAAAGTATAACATAGGCTATGATAAGCGATTACATAATCTTATGGGAACAGAGAACAAGAGCAATGAGGTGCTGTGTTTTGATCAGGCCCCCTACTTTTATGGTTATGGGCTGATCATTAGAATGACAGCATAATTTGTGATACTCATTAACTTCCAATGTTAGAGTAACAAGAGCTCTATAGAAATGAATTTTTTTATAACATGAGTTATCTCAGTTTTAACTAAATCCAAAGGTTAACAATATTTTTCATATGTTCTTTATGAATTACTATCAGAGGTATAGTTTAGAATGAAGTGCAAGGATTATATTTACTCAGTTTTATGGTGGTCTGATTCCTGTGCATGTATTTCATTGTAGCGTAGACTGGGCATCACTAAGTGTGCTCAAACTATATTAAGAGTTTTCTAGTGAAACTCATCTTTTTCTTAAAATGACTGTATCAGGCTTTCGAAAAGCCGTAATTTAGAAATAACCACATAGCATATTCAGAAGCCAACATTTATAAATAACTACCCAGTGTATTCATGTTTGCTTGGATTTGAGTCAGAAAATTAGGCCAAAATTCCAAAGAAACATGTTTGATTGTTTTATAGAACATAAAGTTTCTTATAGGTTGTATATAAACTTAAATGTTTTAGACTGATTGTTTAAGCTTACTTAATAAAACAATGCAGGGACTGGAAAGATGGCTTAGTGGTTAAGAACACTGTTCTTGCTGGGTTCAATTCCCAGCACCCATATGGCAGCTAACAACTGTCCATAACTCCAGTTCCAGGGGATCCGACAGCCTCTTCTGTCCTCCTCCATGGGGATTACACGACATGGGTGTACTTTCATACATGCAGGCATAACACTCATACACATAAAATAAAAATAATAAAATATTTTAAAAAAATAAATGAAACAATGCAGATGCATTTCTAAAGTAAATGGGTAGGAGATGGCTCAGTGGGTAAAAGTGCTGCCACATGACTGTGAGGACCTGAGTTCAAATCCCCAGAAGTCACATAAAAAGTAGACAGTAGCATTAGTGTGTGTAATCCCAGTGTTCTTATAAGGACATGGGAGGTGGAAACAACTGAATACCTGAAAGCTCCAGACCAGCTATCCTCACATATGCAACAGAAAAACAACCAAGAGCCCTGTCTCAAGGTGGAAGATGAGGACAAACACTTGAGGTTGTCCTCTGATCTTCACATAGCCACCTGGAATTTATACACCTACATTCACTCACACAAGTGTGTGTGTGTCACGTGCGCATGCACACGCAAACAGTACATATTAACCATTTTGTAGTTGATATTTCCACTTAAAATTTTAAATTAAACCCCTTTAGAAGAAACCCTTCATGGAATATATTTTGATACACTAGAACAGCATAGAGAGCTGGAAAAAACAAAACTATTCTGACAGATAAAAAAATGGTCAACTGTAAACCAAGGGGAGATCCCAATAGAAATCAACCTTCAAAGAACGTGGATTCTTGTACTTATAGCTTCCAGAATCATTAGAAAACATTTTTAAATTTATTTAATAACCACATGATTAGAAGAAGCATTTCATTACAGCTTTAACATATTCAATAACAATTTCCAGAGCAAACATACATCTCTTTCAAAATGGGCTGTAAATTTTTAGGTTTACAGTTGAATTAATACAGTTATGCAATGCTGTACTCAGTATAAACCCTATAAGACATAACATTAAATGAGGTTTTAACCTTTAAAAAAGATCTCCATTTCATTATTAAAAGACACAGTTTCGTACATAAAAATTCATTTTTAATGCAATTGACATTAAAATGTTTGCACATGCGTTTTTAATCTCTATGTATCTGGTTAGGTAGTCATAGTCGGTTACTTTCTGAGCTCCTTGGCATCTGAGCATGGATATAAAGTCTCCAGGTAAATTTCAGTGGTAATGTTTTTCACATCTACTAATTATTAAGGAGCAAATTTTTATGCTTTGAAGAATTACTATTTTATCATTTAAAAAAATTTTTAATAACTGCATGATTAGAAGCATTTCACTACAGCTTTAACATATTCAGTAACATATTCCAGAGCAAGTGTATTTCTCTTTCACAAGTGGGTGCAAGTTTCTTGGTTCACGGTTGAATTAATACAGTTATACAATATTGAACTCAGTATAAGCCCTGTAAGACATAAAATTGAATGAGTTTTTAACCTTTAAAAAAGATCTCCATTTCATTTTAGAATAT